>NW_026732051.1:107500-245000 GCF_028476545.2 Physella acuta
CTGTAAGACAGGTCTAGCTGTAGCAGGTCTAGCTGTAAGACAGGTCTAGTTGTAAGACAGGTCTAGCTGTAAGACAGGTCTAGCTGTAAGACCGGTCTAGCTGTAAGACAGGTGTAGCTGTAAGACAGGTCTAGCTGTAAGACCGGTCTAGCTGTAACAGGTCTAGCTGTAAGACAGGTCTAGCTGTAGGACAGGTCTAGCTGTAGGACAGGTCTAGCTGTAACAGGTCTAGCTGTGAGACAGGTCTAGCTGTATGACACGTCTAAGACAGGTCTAGCTATAAGACAGGTCTAGCTGTAAGACAGGTCTAGCTGTAGGACAGGTCTAGCTGTAACAGGTCTAGCTGTAAGACAGATCTAGCTGTAAGACAGGTCTAGCTGTAGCAGGTCTAGCTGTAAGACAGGTCTAGCTGTAAGACAGGTATAAGACAGGTCTAGCTGTAAGACAGGTCTAGCTGTAAGACAGGTCTGGCTGTAAGACAGGTCTAAGACAGGTCTGGCTGTAAGACAGGTCTAGCTGTAAGACAGGTCTAGCTGTAAGACAGGTGTAGCTGTAAGACAGGTCTAGCTGTAAGACAGGTCTAGCTGTAAGACACGTCTAGCTGTAAGACATGTCTAGCTGTAAGACAGACAGTTCTAGCTGTAAGACAGGTCTAGAATACCTGATAGGGCAGATTTAGCTATATGCAGGGGCAAGTGTAGGTTTAGCCAGTCCAGGTAGAGTTGTTTGGCAACAGTTTGTAAGGCGAGCTATTTCCCAAAAAACATTATCCATCCCATCCTCATATAAAAACAGGTTTATGTTTAAAAAACAGGCCAGTGTGTAAAAACAGGCGCAACAGCAAAAAATGAAAAGAACAAAGCAGTAGTAAATTTTTTTTAACAATCGCCGTCTTTTTAAAATATTGTTTTGTCGTTTGTCCCGTTGGAATAAAAATTGTGAGAATAGACCCAGGTTTGAATAACAAACGAAAACAGTAACATCAAAATTGGAATAAGCTTCTGAAAAAACCTGGATAGTTTTGATCAAGTTGTTTTGTTTCTCTGTGTGCTCGTGTATGCTTTTGTGTTTGTTTCGTTGTATGTTTTATGTGGCTTTGGAAGCCTGTTTATGTTTCAGTGTGTGTATGTTTATGTATCTGAGTATATTTATGCGTCTGTATGTGAGTATATTTGTGTGTCTGTGTAATTGCATATTTATTTAGTTTTCTGTGTGAATGCTTATGCGTCTGAGTGTTTGTGTATGTGTTTTGTGAGTGCATATGTATGTGTCAATGTTTACATATGTATGTATCTTTGAATGTATGTTTATGTGTCTTGTTAGGGTCCATGTTTATACTTTTCTTTTGTTTGTGATTAAACTTCCCATTCTATTTTTAACTCGCACGTGCTATACCTTTTTATTTAAAGAGTGCACTTTTAAAAAACAAAAACGGGTGTTTCCGATTGTGAATCTTACTTTTGTTAATTACGTTTGTCAAAATTTGGCATTCAGCCTAGTTGGGCATGCCGATCAATTTGCTGGTTTTAAAAAACATGAAAATATTTTTAAAATTAGATCCTTGAAATTATTAATTTTATTTTGGAAACTTGTCAAGGAATAAAGCGAGAGTGATCTCCCCTAAATAAAAAAGCGATCTTGTTTAGACGTGTGAGTTGTTTTAGCTCAAAAACGTTTTAGTTTTTTTTTAGGACAAGAGCTGTAGGACGTTGTTCTAGGCACACACGTCACACTCACACGTGATGTTTGACGTCAACCTTAGTACTCACCTTACAGGGGCCTTCGGGGTATTTAAGAAAATCTTGAGGAACGTCTATATTCAATATGTAACTAACTTGATTCTCCACATCGTAGGGAAGCCTTTTTGTAAAATGTATATAAGTATCATCCGCATTTAAGGGACGCCTCTTGTTAACTAACAAGATCTCTTTGTGAGTAACGCTTATGGTTAACTAACATGTTCCCCTTGACGCCTATGGTTAACTAGAAAGTTCACCCATGTGTGTGACACCTCTGTGGAACAAGATATATTTATTATATTTATTTATTTATATATTTATTATATTTATTAGTGACGCCTCTGGTTTACTAGCAAGTTCCTCTTGTGAGTGACGCCTCTGGGTAACAAGTTCCTATTATAAGTTACGCCTATGGTTAACAAGTTCCCCTTATGAGTGACGCCTATGGTTAACAAACAAGTTCCCCTTCTGAGTGACGCCTATGGATAACAACAAGTTCCCCTTATGAGTGACGCCTATGGATAACAACAAGTTCCCCTTATGAGTGACGCCTATGGATAACAACAAGTTCCCCTTATGAGTGACGCCTATGGTTAACAAACAAGTTCCCCTTATGAGTGACGCCTATGGTTAACAAACAAGTTCCCCTTATGAGTGACGCCTATGGATAACAACAAGTTCCCCTTATGAGTGACGCTTCTGGTTAACAAACAAGTTCCCCCACGCTCCTAGGTCACTAGCAAAAACAATCACCTACAAAATAGCAATGGAAAACCCCAAAAAACTAGGTGAAGAATTGACCACAAAATCCAATAGTAATCGCAAGCATCAAGTAAGGAACGTATTTTCCAAATCCCCTTTGTAGCTCTTAAATCAAGCAGAGACTCTCAGTGCCTTTTCAGGGTGTACAAGGGAGAGAATTATTAAAATGTCATTGACATCCGTGGATTATATTCTCTCCCTTCTGATTAAATCAAAACCGGATTAAGTCTCCCTTCGGTTTGTGTAATCAAGAAAGCTAAGTAATAAATTGTGAATAATAATAAGTAAAACAAAATAGGGGACAGGGGACGTCATTTTAATTGCAAATATTGGTAACCTCCCTTGTATATTTATAGCACATCTTATTTAAGGATAAATTAACAGGCAATAGCAGCCATATTTTTTTTTTCTTTTTTTTTTCATTTTACCAAACGAGAGAGTTGTTGATGCGTTACCACACACACATTCCTAGATATTTTCATGATTCGGTAATCAATAAATAATTTCTTATTCACTACACAACATAATTATTTTCAATGAAAGGTAGATAACTTTTGTTTTATAAATAACATATAAATTGTCTCCCATTTTAAACACCAAAATAAAAAAATAAGTTTCTTTTTCTGTGTCTTAAATTATTACGTTAGAACGTTGTTTTTTTAATTGTGTAATTTTCTCCAAATAGACTTGCTAATACAACAAAGGTTAAAGGTCCCTGGGTTGATGGGTACCTAACTTGGGCTTGGTGAGTACCATACACAACAATGGACTATTCTAGCAACTTTCTACACAAATGGAATATTCTAGGAACTGAACAACAATGAACTATTCTAGTATCGATACACAAAAATTAAAAATGGTCTATACTAGTACCAAACGGACTATATTAGCAACTATATACTACAGTGAACTATTCTGGTATCGATACACAACAATGGACTATTCTGGTCGATACACAAAAAGTACCATTCTAGTGCCATTCTAGCAATTACACTACAATGAACTATTCTAGCATCGTTTGAATGAAACAGGAAGAAATACAAACAAGAAGTCTGTTCCTTCGAAAACATTCTCATAATATGAGAGGGTGGAAATAGCAGTATTAAATATATCGTGTGATAATGCTATTTATATCCCACGCCGGAAGGATGTTTGAAGTGAAAGCACGAAACGACGCTAAACCTGGACAACGGCTTCTTAAAAATGGCCAGTCGTGCGTCGAAAAACTGGGCTGTCCCCCTCAATCGGAAAATGATTTGATAAAAAAAAATTGTGTAATGTGTTTAAAAAACGAAGACGAATTTATCTAAAGTGAAGTTTAGCTTAAAGAAATGATCTGGAAACCGTTCAAGTATAAAAAATTTAAAAGCCGGGATCCATGCTTCAATAAAAAGAGTGGGTTTTTTTTCTGTTTTTAGAAAGGGAGGGGGGAATTCTATTTCTTTTTTATTTGTTAAATTTGGACGATTTGGTGGGGAGTAACCACTTTTCATGGACATCCCACCCTTTCCCCCCCCCCCCCAGATGAATTAATTCGCATGATAATTTACAAAATTTGGCGGGGGCCAGGTTCCAGTTGCTCCTAGCTTTTTTTTAATATACGAGTGCGTGCTTGCTTGCGCATGTGAGTGTATGTGTATGTGTATTTTGAAGTAGGGATGGGAATTAAACCACCCACAACATAAATAACAAAATTTTGGGGAAAAGGCTATTTTTAACTGTGTATCTATAAATCTACATTTGGCAGCATTTCTATCCGGAACTGTCTTATTTAGTGCCGTTGATATTAACATTATAGGTAGAAAGTCAGTATAAATTCTATATTCAGATTTAACTTTAATGTTTTATAAATGTTTAGGCTGTATTTCTATCAGCGGTGAATCCAATGAAGATGAGAAAGTGGTGGTTATAGCCAATGTGTTTTCCTAATGTAGTTTTTGTTTACTGCTTACTGCGTCAATAACTTTTTTGTGGTTTATATAATTTCAGAGGCCGATTGGATGAGCAGTTGGAGGCTAGCCCGAAGGTCTTGCGTTCGGATCTCGGTTCGGACTTGCGACTTAATGACGACACTGAGTTCATCCAGCCCTGATGGGTACCTGACCTTCGTTGGGGAAAGTAAACGCAGCTGGGCATAGTGCTGGCTACTACAATGTCAAATTCTACTTCATCTACCCAATGGATCGGTGGATCTATAGAGGAATCTTTACTTTACTTTACATAATTTAGGTATTTTTTTTACCCTGCCTATAGCTTCCAGTAACTATTCATTTTTTCAAACTGGCGGCCCAATGGGGCAACTGAAGTAGTGTTCACCCGTTTCTATGACCTCGGCATTTGAAATGATAGTATGGTCAATACAATGGCTAGCTACCTTTACTTCCCCCCCCCCCTTAAATAAGATACCCAAGTTTTTAGCAAGCTTACACAATTGTAGGTAATTGTTGCCCTATCAGTAGTTTTAAGTGGGTAACTGCACCTTGTATCAACACGTTTGTTAATGAACCTAAATAAAAATTATGAACGCAAAGATGTCTATTTTTAGAAAAGTAGGATTTTTTCGTTTCTTGCTAGGCCTAGTGTGCAAACCGCACCAAACTACTGACGTCACATCCGCTTGATTTTGCACTACAACTGTGTTTTGAATTTTACTATTTGGTTTTAAAATATCTTCGCAAGATCTAGATTTCTTCTAGATCTATCTTATTTGTGAGATAAGGTTGTGTCTTCCTTGAGCGAAAAGATATAAATTTCATGTAATACAAAATGCCGGCGTGAATGTAGCCTATATTTGTTAGATTGGTGAATAATTAACTACATTTATTTCTAGATCTACAGTTTACAAATAGTTTACATTTTGCATTGTTTAATCTTTATTATTAGTAGGATTTTGACTAGAATCTAGATCTAGATCTAAATCTATTACGTTAAAATTAATTTATTATATTATACAAAAAAAAGTATTGTGCAACTATTAAAAAAATAGATTCTATGCCGCGAAAGAAGCTTAATGTTATAAAAACGTTATTTAAAGTTCTTTTAATATCAATGGGGTGTGTTAATTAATTCAGTTTATTGATAAATTATAGTTTCTAAGTGTATTATAGTCGAACCTTTCTGTTCTGATACTATAACTGAATGCAGTAATTACACAAGATCACTATAACAAATAGACTAGGTTTTGGTAAAGTAAAAACCCCGATATAGCGTCTATAGGACATACAGTCGTCTATCCCATTCCGGAATAAATACCAGTGCTATATTCTATCCTGGTTTCATCCAGTGGCGTCGCTAGGTCGGGTGTCACCCGGTGCGGTCCGCACCCCCCGCACCCACCTCGCGACGCCTCTGGTTTCATCTATATTTAACGTTAGGCCCATCCAATGCTGAGCTAAGGGTTTGCCTTGCTCCAAAGTCGAATGAAACTTTTTTTTCAGTCCCGCCATGTTCTGAGAGGTTCATTCATAGTGTGGTGATGAGGTACCTCAGATGTGTGACATCCTGGGTCCTTCTTCATATCGCTGCGGTCATTGGCTATTCTGATCTTAGAAGTAAGTTGGTGTGTTTTGGCGGGCATTATATGGAGGTGTTGGGGGGTTGCTTAGGGGTTGGGGGTTGTGGCGCGACCCGGTTTTACATACAAAGGTGTTATATTATTAATGAAAAATGCATTTATTTACATCGTGAAGTTCCATTTTCGAATCTGACTTTAACGGTCTATAAGCCAAGTAAAGTAGAGTTCACCGGTTTTTGTGGCCTACACATATGAAGGGATAGTGTGGTCAGCTTTGTGCCTAACTAGTGTTAGGAAAAGTAAAGGCGGCTGGGCAAATTGCTGACCATACCTTTCCCTTAATATGCCGAGGTCAAGAAACATAAGCTTTACTTAATCTGCCAAATAGATCGTTAGGTCTTAAGATAATTATTTACTGGAACTGTCTTTAACTATAAACATATCCATTAAAATAAACCGGGAGTGATCTCCCCTAAACTTTCTCGAATATTTTTATATAACACTACGGGGATGGCAACTCAGGACAATATTTTTAATCCATTTTTAATTACTTAAACTTTTTAAAATAGAATAAAGCATAAAAATTACACATTTGTAAATGTTATTTTTATATGCCTAAATTTTACCCTATAATGTTACTAAGTATTTAGAGGAGGGAGGAAGGGTGGCCTAACCCACTTAAACCCACCACACCCTAACAACACCTTGGTTCAAATAAGTAGCCATTTTATGGGAGCTGGTAGAAGGGTGTTACGTCATTTGGGAGATCCTTGTAAAGTACGGGACGGGGTGGGTGGGGGGGGGGTGAGTGGAGACTGAGATGTTTGGACGTCATACCTTAAACACGCTTTCACAATTTTTAAAATAAACTCTGCTCGCAGACGACAAGTGCGTGGCTCCCTCCATGGCTGTGAACCTGCCACCGTCAAGGACTGTGTGGTCTGGGCGTGTAGACATCACCATGGAGTGTGACCAAGGTTACGACCTCGCACTTAACTCCCCGCCCGGGGCGAGGTTCATGTGTTTCCCCAACGGCAGCGACTGGATACCCGACTACATACCGGACTGTAACAGTAAGAGAGGGGGGGGTCAATGTCAGTCAGCTGTCCCCTAATGGTCAGTTGTTGTCTGTCTTTCTTCTTCTTCTTCGTTCTTAATTTTAGTGTTGGAAGGGATCCCCTCCAACACAATTAAGTATATTGGTTATGCGCCATTTAGGCCATTGACTCCGATTTCAGCCTGCTTTTCTTTTTGGGTTTGCTTCCAAACAAGAACAAACTACAAGGCAGCCGCAGCAGTTGTTTGATTTTGGAGTTGTCTCTCCTAAAAGAGTTGCTGCCCCCAGCTAACGAGCCTCAACTGCCCGACGGTTCGAACTCGAGACTTTTCGGTTTAGCTACCATGAGCTTTACCAACTCGTCTAAGCCGACCCCTATATATATGTCTGTCTGACTTGTCAGTTGTCTGACTAAAAAATTCTATCATTTCTATTTATACTCTTCGATTATGCATAGGATTATGCATAGGCCTACCTACATATTTTTGCGACTTCAATAATACCATAACCTTCACCGTGTCCCTTAGACTACAAATCCACAACGTTTCACCAGTACCTATGAATGATTGATTAATTAAAGCCCAAATTTGTGGATAAATATACCGGATAAGTGTGGATAAAGTGTGGATACATCTGGCCGAGAGAGTGAGAACAGAACATAGAGTGAGTTTGGCTAACAGATCCGAACTCTCTCACAACATGGTGATTTTTCCACAGCGAAAGCATTTCCTCACAAAATTATCCTGGTGACCACAATCATTTTGGGTAAAAACTGCCCCACTATCCCGGACATCTCTATGCATAACTCTGAGAATTTGAAGGTTGGACCTGACAAAATAATTGACATTAGCAAGTAAGTGAGCGATCTTACATTATATATATATATATATATATATATATATATATATATATATATATATATATATATATATATATATATATATATATATATATATATATATATATATATATATAAGGTAAAGACAATCATTTTGCTGTATCGTGTTTTATGGTATATTGTGGTCTGTGTATCTTATTTAAGGACTGAATCGATTTTCTTCTTTATCTTTTTTGTTATTAAGAGAGCAACAGTCCCCACCATCTGTTAAACACATAGCCTTGATTAACCACCGTTACTTGTGCGCTGATGACAGTTTTCATTATTTTAATACTGTATCTAAAAGTAACCTAAACTATCTTTTTACTTTCTCGTATATACGTAGTATAGAGAAAGTATTGTAATCGTGCAAAAAAAAAAAATCGAGATTTTTACAAATCTCGACGTTTTACACCTCACTGATACGGAAAAACATAATTTTGCAATCTTGTCCGTATGTCTGTGTGTGTGTGTGTCTGTCTGTCTGTCTGTCTGTCCGTGTGTAAACACGATAACTTGAGTACCGTTACAGCTAGGTTGATGAAATTTCATATATAAGTATTTTATCAAAATCGTAGATCCGTATCAACTTTTGAGCGATTTCCGATAACCGGAAGTGGTACTTTTCCTACTTTGAATTTTTCAAAAGCCTATAACTTGAGTACTATTTCAGATAGATAAATGAAATTTCACATGTAAGTAAAAGATCTTATTCTCTACCTTCTGTTAAATTTTGAGTAATTTCCGTTGACTGGAAGTAGTAATTTACGCTACTTCCGATTTCTCAAAAAACTAATGTAAATTTTTAAAGTACTAATAATATTGCGCACTATTATACGCGTTTTTATTCGGCGTTTGCTTGGTGCGCAATGTTTTTTTTATGAGATTCTATTCTATTTTTAAAAGTTTAAGTATTTAAAATGGATTAAAAATCATAACTATATCCCCAGTTACCATCCCCTGTTGTTTTATATAAGAATATTCGAGAAAGTTTAGGGGAGATCACTACCGGTTTATTTAATTGTTGTTTAGCCATTACATTATATTTGTCTACTCTAACCGTGACACCATTTTCCCTTAATTATAACATTTGTATTTGAAGTCCAAACTTTTAAGGATTATATAGATATAATCAACATTATGGAATATTCGCATAAGTTTATATAAGCCTTGTATTTTGTGCACATTATTTTCAAGAAATTTACACAATTATCTATTAAATTTCGCGAAATAAATAAAATTTTATGATCTATACTCACATATATATTTACTTTTGTATACATATTTTTCATGATCTAGACTTTCCAATTATTTACCTACTTATCCACTTAATTTCAAGATCTTTGCTCAACCATATCCTTTACCTAATCATAACTCGCCAACTATTTACTTCTTATACACCTACTTCAATGATCTTGACTCAGCCAGTTGACCAGATTCTCAAACTTTTTTGTCAGGATCTGTGGCCTGAGCAAGAATTTTGTCACATGTGATATCCATAGTGTATCTAAAGAGTGTGGCAAGGCGCCCAACAAGCCAGAGAATTATGTAAGTTGTGGGCTTCAAAATACGGATGGATGGAGGAAAGATATTAAAACTGAAACATATGAAAGCTTTAAAGTGGGGTGGGGTAGAAATATTAAATCACAGGAAATTATTAAAATGACTGTCTATAAGATGAATATAAAATCGATATAATAGTTATAAGTAAACAGCATAATAATTTTGAAACAAAACTAATAAAAGCCTTAGTCGTTTAGTTTCATTTTTGTACCCCTGCGCAATAGAGGTACATAGACGACGATCCATCTACTGGTTCGAGGGAATGATTTATCAATTTTGCACCTTACCCCCCCCCCCCCCCCCCTCCCCAACACAAACAAAATAATATTAATTTTCTCAAGGTGACGAAATCTGAAGGTTTTTAAATTTACCCAAATTTACCCTTTGTAAATACTGCATTAGTTGACCAAAAATCATGTTAGAAATACGATTACATTTCATATTTTTGTAATGTGTCAAGTATCCGTCTCCCCTACTCCCCCTACTCCCCCCCCCCTCCAGATTCGCATACAGATCATCGACTCCTTCACAAAAGACCTGACCTGGACTCAATACAAGTCTGATGCAGAAGAACTGAGCAAGCATCTTGTTGACCAGCTTTCTGAGGTCACCGGAAGTTCAGAGTTCAACACGGCTTTAACCGCAAGTTGTAAAGCCGGCTCGCTTGCTGTGCTTGCTGCCGGGAAGGAGATCGTCTGCCGTAAGATTGTTAAATGTATACTATATTTACTGTAGGGGGTATCGAAGTTGGTACTTTTTTAAATGACGGTAGGAAATATCAAAGTAGGTACTTTTTTAAAAGACGGTAGCAAGTATCGAAGTTGGCACTGTTTAAAATAACGGTAGGAAGTATCGAAGTTGGTACTTTTTAAAATGACGGTAGGAAGTATCGAAGTTGGTACTTTTTAAAATGACGGTAGGAAGTATCGAAGTTGGTACTTTTTAAAATGACGGTAGGAAGTATCGAAGTTAGTACGTTTTAAAATAACGGTAGGAAGTATCGAAGTTAGTACTTTTTAAAATGACGGTAGGAAGTATCGAAGTTGGTACTTTTTAAAATGACGTTAGAACTTTCTTGAGTCGATCCAGCTCTGTTGGGTACCTAATTCCGTTTAGGGATAGTAAAGGCGTCTGGGCAAAGTGCGGACTACAACTTCTCTTCATATGCCGAGGTCAAGAAATATATGAACTCTACTTCATCCGTCGAATGGATCGCTAGGTCCAATGAGGATTCTTTACTTATTGAGAAATGAAAGACAATACTTTTTTAATGGACTCTTTAAGATATCGAAGAAATTTTTTAAAATGAATGTATGAGGTTTCGAAGCTAGCTATGTTTTTTACAGTTATCCCAAAATGAACCTTAACCTTATATTTAGACTCTACCTCTGCTTAGATAGTCTTGGCCGTGCCGGTGATGTGCGTAGCAAGCCTATGAAATATTTACAGTTTAAATAGGAACCCACCCTTCCAGAGTTTCTTCCAGGCATCTCTTCGAGGATGAAAAACGTCTACAACACCCCCCCCCCCCCCCTCCCCACCCTGAACGAATAGAATATATATATAAATATTTACTTTTAGCAGTGTCCTCTTCCCCCCCCCCCCCCCCGAAATGTTCAAGTGCCCCCTCCCTCGGTGAAAAATGTCTGGAAGAAACATTGCTGCCTTCACTTCTCCCCATACTCCCTGTTGGTTATTTAGCACGGGGAGGCAACACTTTTAACAACGTAACCTTTCGTACCTCAGAGGGCTGTTCCCTGGGCCACTACCTTGTACCCGAGCAGAAGAAATGCCTGCCGTGTAAGCCCGGCTACTACGCCGACACCCCCCTGCGAACCAACTGCACCCTCTGCCCGGGCCTGGTGGGCGTGAAAGATGACGTCATCTGGGCCAACGTCAGCCGGATGCCGGACCGAGGCTACAGCCTGACCCTGTGCCCGTATGTGAAGAACGTCCACGGTCAGGCCACCGTCATCAACCCCATGGAGCAGCCGGAGGCCAAACTACAACTCTCCTCCTCCCAGGATAATAATCAAGGTACAGCGGCGGGGTACTTTGGATGGCTGAGTTAGCGTTAGGGCTGAGGTTAATGTTAGGGTTAGGGCTAAGGTTAATGTTAGAGTTAGAGTTAGAGTTAGAGTTAGAGTTAGGGTTAGGGTTAGGGTTAGGGTTAGGGTTAGGATTAGGATTAGGTTTAGGTTTAGGTTTAGGTTTAGGTTTAGGTTTAGGTTTAGGTTTAGGTTTAGGTTTAGGTTTAGGTTTAGGTTTAGGTTTAGGTTTAGGTTTAGGTTTAGGTTTAGGTTTAGGTTTAGGTTTAGGTTTAGGTTTAGGTTTAGGTTTAGGTTTAGGTTTAGGTTTAGGTTTAGGTTTAGGTTTAGGTTTAGGTGTAGGTGTAGGTTTAGGTTTAGGTTTAGGTTTAGGTTTAGGTTTAGGTTTAGGTTTAGGTTTAGGTTTAGGTTTAGGTTTAGGTTTAGGTTTAGGTTTAGGTTTAGGTTTAGGTTAAAGTTAAATTTAAGGTTATAGTTAAGGTTAAGGTTAAGAATGGGGTTAGTGGTTGGTGTTAAGATTGTTAGGATTAGGATTAGATCTAGCGTTGAGGCTATGGCTAGGATTAGGGTTATGGTTAGGGTTAGGGTTAGGTTTAGGTTTAGGTTTAGGTTTAGGTTTAGGTTTAGGTTTAGGTTTAGGTTTAGGCTTAGGTTTAGGTTTAGGTTTAGGTTTAGGTTTAGGTTTAGGTTTAGGTTTAGGTTTAGGTTTAGGTTTAGGTTTAGGTTTAGGTTTAGGTTTAGGTTTAGGTTTAGGTTTAGGTTTAGGTTTAGGTTTAGGTTTAGGTTTAGGTTTAGGTTTAGGTTTAGGTTTAGGTTTAGGTTTAGGTTTAGGTTTAGGTTTAGGTTTAGGTTTAGGTTTAGGTTTAGGTTGTTTAGGTTGTTTAGGTTGTTTAGGTTGTTTAGGTTTAGGTTTAGGTTTAGGTTTAGGTTTAGGTTTAGGTTTAGGTTTAGGTTTAGGTTTAGGTTTAGGTTTAGGTTTAGGTTTAGGTTTAGGTTTAGGTTTAGGTTTAGGTTTAGGTTTAGGTTTAGGTTTAGGTTTAGGTTTAGGTTTAGGTTTAGGTTTAGGTTTAGGTTTAGGTTTAGGTTTAGGTTTAGGTTTAGGTTTAGGTTTAGGTTTAGGTTTAGGTTTAGGTTTAGGTTTAGGTTTAGGTTTAGGTTTAGGTTTAGGTTTAGGTTTAGGTTTAGGTTTAGGTTTAGGTTTAGGTTTAGGTTTAGGTTTAGGTTTAGGTTTAGGTTTAGGTTTAGGTTGTTTAGGTTGTTTAGGTTGTTTAGGTTGTTTAGGTTGTTTAGGTTGTTTAGGTTTAGGTTTAGGTTTAGGTTTAGGTTTAGGTTTAGGTTTAGGTTTAGGTTTAGGTTTAGGTTTAGGTTTAGGTTTAGGTTTAGGTTTAGGTTTAGGTTTAGGTTTAGGTTTAGGTTTAGGTTTAGGTTTAGGTTTAGGTTGTTTAGGTTGTTTAGGTTGTTTAGGTTGTTTAGGTTTAGGTTTAGGTTTAGGTTTAGGTTTAGGTTTAGGTTTAGGTTTAGGTTTAGGTTTAGGTTTAGGTTTAGGTTTAGGTTTAGGTTTAGGTTTAGGTTTAGGTTTAGGTTTAGGTTTAGGTTTAGGTTTAGGTTTAGGTTTAGGTTTAGGTTTAGGTTTAGGTTTAGGTTTAGGTTTAGGTTTAGGTTTAGGTTTAGGTTTAGGTTTAGGTTTAGGTTTAGGTTTAGGTTTAGGTTTAGGTTTAGGTTTAGGTTTAGGTTTAGGTTTAGGTTTAGGTTTAGGTTTAGGTTTAGGTTTAGGTTTAGGTTTAGGTTTAGGTTTAGGTTTAGGTTTAGGTTTAGGTTTAGGTTTAGGTTTAGGTTTAGGTTTAGGTTTAGGTTTAGGTTTAGGTTTAGGTTTAGGTTTAGGTTTAGGTTTAGGTTTAGGTTTAGGTTTAGGTTTAGGTTTAGGTTTAGGTTTAGGTTTAGGTTTAGGTTTAGGTTCAGGTTTAGGTTTAGGTTTAGGTTTAGGTTTAGGTTAAAGTTAAAGTTAAATTTAAGGTTATAGTTAAGGTTAAGGTTAAAGATGGGGTTAGTGGTTGGTGTTAAGATTGTTAGGATTAGGATTAGATCTAGCGTTAAGGCTATGGCTAGGATTAGGGTTAGGGTTAGGGTTAGGGTTAGGGTTAGGGTTAGGGTTAGGGTTAGGGTTAGGGTTAGGGTTAGGGTTAGGGTTAGGGTTAGGGTTAGGGTTAGGGTTAGGGTTAGGGTTAGGGTTAGGGTTAGGGTTAGGGTTAGGGTTAGGGTTAGGGTTAGGGTTAGGGCTATGGCTAGGGTTAGGATTAGAGTTAGGGTTAGGCTGAAACCAATTTCTATTGTTGGTTATTGTTTTGTGTTTAGTTTTAGGCTGAGGTGGATGCTAAGTTTAGGTCCTTTTCTTAAGGTTAGGATTAAGGTAATATATATATTGGTATAGAATTCTAATTAAGGTTAGGATTCTAACTTGAAGGAGGGGTGGGGGTCATTGACAGGGGGGGTCATTGCTCCGGGGGGTAAATACGGGGGGGGTAATGTCCTGTTGCCTTTAGTAACACCAGCTAGCCATTGCGTCACATTTCAGAATAGCCCAGACCAAACTACACAATATCAAGAAGGCGGAGGCCATGAAGTCCCTACCCCCAAGCCCAGTAGAGGCGTGCTACCTGTCATCAGACTCCACTGACTCCAAGGACAGAACGTCCATAGATGACCAGAGGAGTCAGGCAATCCAAGCCATCACGCTGGGGATGGAAGCTGGGGAAACTTTTACAATCAATCACATAGTCGACTAGTCTAGATCAATCAATAAACAAATGGAGATTCTTCCTTTCGTTTAATATTGTGACTTTTCCTGTGCATTCCTTAGCATGTATTTTAGATGTGTTGTATTCCACAGTACCCAGTTTTATTGTGAGTTAGAGAAGTCTCAAAATTTACCTCTTGAAGAACTGTCACAAAAAAAAGTATATTAATACGGTGGTTTAGCTTAACCTGACATATTCTAACCTTAAAATTTGATTTTTCTCTAGGACTATATTTACATTTGACAAAATAAAACCATTTTTTTTTCTTTTACATAACGAGAGACTTATTGAGGGACGTCTATATTTCATGTGTAACTAACCACACACACTGTCCCAGATATTGTCATAATTTGATAACCAACAAATAAGTTGTTATTCACTATACAACAAAATTATTTTAAATGAAAGGTAGATAACTTTTGTTTTACAAATAACATATACATTGCCTCCCTTTTTAAACAACAAAATTAAAAATCCTTTTGTTTTTCTGTGTCCTTAGTTAATACGTAGAACGCTATATTTTTTTTTTGAGTAATTTTCTCCAAATATACTTGCTAATACTACAAGGTTAAAGGTCCCTGGGTTTATGGGTACCTAACATGGGCTTGGTGAGTACCATACACAACAATGGACTGTTCTGGCAACTTTCTACACAAATGGAATATTCTAGGAACTGATACACAAAAATGATTCTAGTACCAAACGGACTATATTGGCAACTACACACTACAATGAATTATTTTGGTCGATACACAATAATGTACCACTCTAGTGCAAAATGTACTATACTAGCAACTACACACTACAGTGATCTATTCTAGCATCAATACACAAAAATGGACTATTCTAGTACCAAACGGTCTATATTGACAACTATATACTACAATAAACTATTCGGGTCGATACACACAGAGACGTAGCTAGGGGGGGGACATATGTCCTCGGGCGCCGACCTTAGGGGGCGCCAAAATGTGTTGAAAAAACAAATCGAAAATTTGAGGGGTGGGGGTGCAAATCGAAAGTATGAGGGTGGTGCAAATCGAAAGTTTGAGGGGGGTGCAAATGGAAAGTTTGTCCCCGGGAAGGGTCGCTACGCCTCTGGATGCACAACAATGGACTATTCTAGTTCCAAATGTCGTATACTAGCAACTACACACTACAATGAACTATTCTGGTCGATACACAAAAATGTACTATTCTAGTACCAAATGTAGTATATTCCCAACTACACACTACAAGGAACTATTATAGCACCGTTTGAATGAAACAGGAAGAAATACGAACAAGAAGTCTTTTCCTTCGAAAATATTCTCACGATATGAGAGGGTGGAAATAGCAGTATTAAATATATCGTGTGATAATGCTATTTATATCCCACGCCGGAAGGATGTTTGAAGTGTAAGCACGAAACGACGCTAAACCTGGACAAATGCTTCTTAAAAATCGCCAGTCGTGCGTCGAAAAACTGGGCTGTCCCCCTCAATCGGAAAATGATTTGATAAAAATTTTTAACATTGTGTAATGTGTTTAAAAAAAACGAAGACAAATTTATCTAAAGTGAAGTTTAGCTTAAAGAAATGATCTGGAAACCGTTCAAGTATAAAAATTTAAAAGCCGTGATCCATGCTTCAATAAAAAGAGTGGGTTTTTTTTAAGGGAGGCGGAGTTCTACTGATTTTTTATTTGTTAAATTTGGACGATGTGGTGGGGAGTAACCACTTTTCATGGACACCCCCCCCCCCCCCCCCGATAAATTAATTCGCATGATAATTTACAAAATTTGGCGGGGGCCAGGTTCCAGTTGCTCCTAGCATTTTTTTTCGCGTATGTGAATGTGTATTTGGAAGTAGGGATGGGAATTAAACCACCCACAACATAACAAAATTTTGGGGAAAAGGCTATTTTTAACTGTGTATCTATAAATCTACATTTGGCAGCATTTCTATCCGGAACTGTCTTATTTAGTGCCGTTGATATAATCATTATGGGTAGAAAGTCAGTATGAATTCTATATTCAGATTTAACTTTAATGTTTTAAAAATGTTTAGGTTGTATTTCTATCAGCGGTGAATCCAATGAAGATGAGAAAAAAGTGTTGTTATAGCCCATTTGTATTGCTACGTAATTTTAGTTGATTGTTTTCTGTGTCAATAACTTTTGGTTGTTCGGATCTAGGTTCGGACATGCGACTGAGGACGTCCTTGAGGTCATTTACTTGCCCCCAACCTACGTTGGGGAAATTATAGGTAGCTGGGCATAGTGCTGACAATACTACCTCTTTCACATGTCGAAGTCAAGAAACAGACTGCTTCATCTGCACAATGGATCGCTAGTTCTAAAGAGGAATCTTTACTTTACATAACTTTAGGACCTAAATGTATTTGTTTACCCCGTCAGTAGCTTTAAATAAAGTTGCCCTTTCGAACCTGGCGGCCCATTGGGACAAATGAAATTGTTTTCTGAGCCCTTGACATATGAAATGATAGTACAGTGGCTAGCTACCTTTACTTCCCCCCTCATGTAAGGTACCCAAGCTTTTAGCAAGCTTACACAATTGTAATAGTTGCCCTATCAGTAGTTTCAAGTGGGTAGCTGCATCTTGTATCAACACGTTTGTTAATGAACCTAAACAAAAATTATGAACGCAAAGATGTCTATTTTTAGAAAAGTAGGATTTTCGTTTCTTGCTAGGCCTAGTGTGCAAACCGCACCAAACTACTGACGTCACATCCGCTTGATTTTGCACTACAACAGCGTTTTGAATTTTACTATTTGGTTTTAAAATATCTTCGTAAGATCTAGATCTAGATTACCTCTATCTTATTTGTGAGATAAGGTTTTGTCTTCCTTGAGCGAAAAGAAATAAATTTCATGTAATACAAAATGCCGGCGTGAATGGTCACTATCGGGAACTTATATTTGTTAGATTGGTGAATAATTAACTACATTTATTTCTAGATCTACAGTTTACAAATGTCAAATAGTTTACATTTTGCATAGTTTAATCTTTATTATTACTGGGATTTTGACTAGATCTAGATCTAGATCTAGATCTAAATCTATTACGTTAAAAATTAATATATTATATTATACAAAAAAAGTGTTGTGCAACTATTACCATAAATAGATACTATGCCGCTAAAGAAGCTTAATATTATAAGAAAAGTTATTTCTAGTTCTTTAAATAATGGGATGTGTTAACTAGTTCATTTTATAGATAAATTATAATTTCTATGTTTATTATAGCCGAACCTTTCTGTTACATAGTAAAATTGAATGTAATAATTAAACAAGATCACGATAACTATTAGTCTACTATTAGATGAACACGTTTTGGTAAAGTAAAAACCCCGATATAGCGTCTATAATTATTCCGGGACGTTTTAACTATAAAAAAAAACAATGAAACAAAGACATACGGTCTTCTACCCCATTCCGGAATAAATAACAGTGCTATATTGCATCATTTTTTTATCCAGTGGCGTCGCTAGGTCGGGTGTCACCCGGTGCGGTCCACACCCCCCGCCCCCACCTCGCGACGCCTCTGGTTTCATCTATATTTAACGTTAGGCCCATCCAATGCTGAGCTAAGGGTTTACCTAGCTCCAAAGTCGAATGAAACTTTTTTTCAGTCCCGCCATGTTCTGAGAGGTTCGTACATAGTGTGGTGATGAGGTACCTCAGATGTGCGACAGCCTGGGTCCTTCTTCATATCGCTGTGGTCATTGGCTATTCTGATCTTAGAAGTAAGTGCGTGTATTTTGGCGGGCATTATATGGAGGTGTTGGGGGTTGCTTAGGGGGGGAGGGGTTGTGGCGCGACCCGGTTTTACATACAAAGGTGTTATATTATTAATGAAAAATTCATTAATTTACATCGTGAAGTTCTATTTTCGAATCTGACTTTAACGGTCTATAAGCCAAGTAAAGTAGAGTTCATCTGTTTCTGTGGCCTCAACATAGGAAGAGATAGTGTGGTCAGCACTATGCTTAACTCGTGTTAGGAAAAGTAAAGGCGGCTGTGCAAATTGCTGACCATACCTTTCCCTTAATATGCCGAGGTCAAGAAACATAAGCTTTACTTAATCTGCCAAATAGATCGTTAGGTCTTAAGAGAATTCTTTACTAGAACTGTCTATAACTATAAACATATCCATTAAGAAAAAAAACATGATATTAAAAATATAAAAATTACACATGTGTAAATGTTATTTTTAAATGCCTGAATTTTACCCCAAAAGATTCCTAAATTTTAAGGGGAGGAAGGGGGGTTTATCCCACCCCACACTAACAACATCTTGGAACGATCTTAAGTTCAAATAAGTGGCCATTTTAAAGGAAGCTGGCAGAAGGGTGTTACGGCATTCGGGATATCTTTAAACAGTACGGGACCGGGTTAAGGAAAGTGGGACATAAATGTTTTGACGTCATACCTTAAACATGCTCTCACAACTTTAAAATCTTCTCGCAGACGACAAGTGCGTGGCTCCTTCCATGGCCGTGAACCTACCAAAGTCAAGGACGGTGTGGTCGGGGCGTGTGGACATCACGATGGAGTGTGACCAAGGTTACGACCTCGCGCTCAACTCCCCGCCCGGGGCGAGGTTCATGTGTTTCCCCAACGGCAGTGATTGGATACCCGACTACATACCGGACTGTAACAGTAAGAGAGGGGGGGGGGGTCAATGTCAGTCAGCTGTCCTAATGGTCAGTTGTTTGACTGTCTGACTGGTCTCACTTGTATGACTACCCGTAACAGTAAGAGAGGGGGGTGGGGGCTGGTCAATGTCAGTCAGCTGTCCTAATGGTCGACTGATGTCTGTTTGACTGGTCAGTTGTTGACCGTTATTGTCTGTGTGACAGGAGTTGTCTAATAAACCTGTTGTCTGTCTAAAGTGACTTGCAGGAAAACAAAATTCTACCATTTCTGTTTATACGCTTTGATTGGGCACAGGCCTACCCAGTGTTTCTTCCAGACTTTTTTTCTCCGGGGGTGCACTTGAAATTTTCGGGGGGGGGGGGCGGTAGACTTTCTTCGGGGGGGGGGGGCGTACACTGTTAAAAGTATATATTTTCTATATAAACTATATAAATTTTATATCGTTCGGGGGGGGCGGTAAAAAATTTTCGGGGGGGGGGGCAAGCCCCCCATGAAGAGATGCCTGGAAGAAACTCTGGGCCTACCCACAAACTTTTGCAACTTACACCATGATAAACATAACTTTACAGAGGCTTAGCGGGGGGGGGGGTATATATGTCCCCGGGCGCCGACCTTAGGGGGCGCCAAAATGGGCAGGAAAAACAAATTACAATGTAATTTTAGTTGCATGTTTGCATTATAAATAGTTTGGGGGGGGTGCAAATCGAAAGTTTGAGGTGTTCTTCTTCTTCTTCTTCGTTCTTAATTTTTAGTGTTGGGAGGGATCGAGCCTTATCTGCCAGAGGGTTTTGAACTCGAGACTTTTTTCGAATTTATCAACCATGAGCTTTGACTCGACCATGCTTCCATCACAATTAAGGATTACGTGTCAACTGGTTACGCGCCATTGTCTCCAGCTAACGAGCCTCATCTGCCCGAGGGTTCGAACTCGAGACTTTTCGGTTTAGCAAATCGAAACTTTGAGGGGGGGGTACAAATCGAAAGTTTGAGAGGGGGGGTGCATATTGAAAAATTGAAAGTTTGTCCCCGGGCGCCAGGAAGAGTCGCTCGGCCTCTGTAACTTTACCGTGTCCCAAAGCCTACAAGAACACAATGTTTCACCAGTGCCTATGGATAATTGATTAGATACCAAATTTGATGGTAAATATACCGGATAAGTGTGGATAAAGTGTGGATTAAATCTGGCCGAGAGAGTGAGAACGGAACATATAGTGAGTTTGGCTAACAGATCCGAACTCTCTCACAACATGGTGATTTTTCCACAGCGAAAGCATTTCCTCACAAAATTATCGTGGTGACCACA
This sequence comes from Physella acuta, assembly GCF_028476545.2. Classification (NCBI taxonomy): domain Eukaryota; kingdom Metazoa; phylum Mollusca; class Gastropoda; family Physidae; genus Physella; species Physella acuta. The sequence continues at coordinate 127,818 of NW_026732051.1, forward strand.
ATCATTTTGAGTAAAAACTGCCCCACCATCCCGGACATCTCTATGCATAACTCTGAGAATTTGAAGGTTGGACCTGACAAAAAAATTGACATTAGCAAGTAAGTGAGCTATCCTGCATTGTATATATAAGGTTAAGAGTTTTACTTTAAAACTGTATATTAAAGTAACCAAACTTCATTTTTTCAATTGTTGATTATACATCCTAATATATAAATCCCCACGTTCGCACATCTCTCTCTCTCTCTCTTTCTCTGTCCGCAAAAAATTTTCGCCGGACATCACGTCAGAATCGGCAGCGATAAATCGAGAACTTTTTACGGACTTTTGTTGCAAAAAATATGTTAGATGTTTTAAATGTATAACCACAAAATTATTTAAAGAAGAAAAATAAAAAATAAAGGCGTATTCGAATATAGAGAAACAGTATTATTTATGCAACCGGAAAAGCATTAATATATGTGAAAAAGAACGCATAAAACTGTGACGTCACTATTGCTTATACATTAACTAATGACGTCATCTGCCGTGTTTAGAATGAAAAGAAATGAACTATTTCATTCAAATTTGATTTAGATCTACGTACACTATGAAATGTATACAATACAATTTTTCCGGCCTAAACTCATAAAATTTATTTTATGTATTTGGATTCTAGATCTAGAGATTCTAGATCTAGACTAAATCTAAATCTAAATCTACGCAATAACTAGATCTAGACGTAGACGCTAAGATCTAGTTTTAGACTCTAACTTCTCTAAAATCAATTCCAAAAATAAATTTCTATATTAGGACTAAACTATTTCAAGACTTATTTATTTTATACAAAATCTTTGTTATGAACTGGCTAATTTGGGATAAAAAATTAATTTGAAAGAATAGGCATATTCGCGTAAGTTAAGATTTTAAAATACGTCTTTCATTCTCCGTATTTTATAAGGTGCCTAAATAGCGGAGATGTTAGTGTACATTAAACCACGCAGGTGGTGCGGGTTCGAGACACAGCAAGTCAACTTGGTTAATGTATTATTTTTTATTATGCTCGGGCTAAACTTAAAAAAAAAATTCTTTTAGGAATCTAGCTCTAGATCTAGATTGTCGGGTGTCCGATAGGGCACTTCCCGGCGCCGCAGGCGCTTCAAATTTGGCATGATCTTGCCTTGGTGCGACAGAACACGGGGGCCGGTTGGCCGAAAAGTCTACGATGTGGGGGTCAAAACTGACCTCGACTGACCGGTACCTTATATGAGCTATAAATCGAAAAAAAATGTCCACGGAGGAACCTCTTCATAACTCTTGAGGTCGTAGACCGACCTTCGGGCGAATTAATTAAGCATTCAAATTCTCAATGTTTTCGAAAGCCTAAGCGAAGCTGGGCAGCATGCCTAGTAACATTATATTTGTCTACTCTAATGGTGACACTATTTTCCTTCAAACATAACTTTTGTTTTGTAAGTCCCAACTTTTAAGGGTTATATAGGTGTAATCAACGATATGGAATATTCGAATAAGTTGATATAAGCATGTATTTTGTGCACATTATTTTCAAGAAATTACACAGTTATCTATTAGATATCGCTTACTTAAATTTCATGATCTTTACTCACATGTATATTTACTTTTGTATACATATTTTTCATGATCTAGACTTACCAATTATTTACATACTTATCCACTGAATATCAAGATCTTTGCTCACACATATCCTTTACCTAATCATAGCTCGCCAACTATTTACTTCTTATACACCTACTTGAATGATCTCTACTCAACCATATCCTTTACCTAATCATAGCTCGCCAACTATTTACTTCTTATACACCTACTTGAATGATCTCTACTCAACCATATCCTTTACCTAATCATAACTCGCCAACTATCTACTTCTTATACACCTACTTGAATGATCTCTACTCAACCATATCCTTTACCTAATCATAACTCGCCAACTATCTACTTCTTATACACCTACTTCAATGATCTCTACTCAACCATATCCTTTACCTCATCATAACTCGCCTACTATTTACTTCTTATACACCTACTTGAATGATCTTGACTCCGCTGACCAGATTCTCAAACTTTTTTCTCAGGATCTGTGGCAAGAGCAAGAATTTTGTCACGTGTGATATTCACAGTGTCACTAAAGTTTGTGGCAATGCGCCCAACAAGCCAGAGAATTTTGTAAGTTGTTGGGCTTCAAAATACGGATAGATGGGGGAAAGATATTAAATCATATGAAAGCGTTAAAATGGGGGGGGGGGGGGCGTTGGTTATTAAATCACATGAAAGCTTTAAAGTGGGTGGGGGGGGGCTTGGAGAAATTAAATCATATGAAAGCGTTAAAATGGGGTTGGAGATATTAAATCATATAAAACCATTACAATAACTGTCTATAAGATGAGAATAAAAATCGATATATTAGTTACAATTAAACTTATAAGTAAACTGCATAATAATTTTGAAAAAAAAAAGTAATGAAAGTCTTAGTCGTCTAGTTTTATTTTTTGGATCCACGCGCAGAGGCCCGTAGACAACAACCCATCTACAGGGTCGAGGGAACCGGAACGATTTATCTAATTTGCACCTTACCCCCCCCCCCCCCCCCCCCCACTCACCCTCTCCATCACACACAAAATAACATTAATTTACACAAGGTGACGAAATCGGGAGGTTTGGTGGCGCTTTTTTTTTCAGACCATTTCCCTAAAGATTTTTTTTTTGTATCACACATTCGATGTAGATAATAGTTAAGCCGAGTAGCAGCCTGTTTTCTTAAATGTGACTGTTTTCGGTATTGTGGCTCAAACGAACTTTTTTTTTTCCCGGTTTGGTGTCCATTTAAGTTCAGTGACCGGGGCGGCCGTCCCCCCTTCCCTATAGCTACGCCTCTGTCCGTCTGAAGTCTAAGTCAAGGAGGCATATGGCGCATAATATGTTGACATGTAATATTTAATGTGTGGAAATCCCCTTCAACACAACAGTTAAGAACTAAGATGAAAATTAAGTTTACTAAAAATTACCCATCGAATTTTGTTTTTATTTCATGTAAATGCTGCATTCGTTGACCAAAATCATGTAAGAAATACGATTACATTTCATATTTTTGTAATGTGTCAAGTCTCCGTCTTCCCTACTCCCCCTACACCCCCCCCCCCCCTCTAGATTCGCATACAGATCATCGACTCCTTCACAAAAGACCTGACCTGGACCCAATACAAGTCTGATGCAGATGAACTGAGCAGACATCTTGTTGACCAGCTTTCTGAGGTCACCGGAAGTTCAGAGTTCAACACGGCTTTAACCGGAAGTTGTAAAGCCGGCTCGCTTGCCGTGCTTGCTGCCGGGAAGGAGATCGTCTGCCGTAAGATTGTGAAACGCAGTGGCGTAGACAAGGGATATTGGGAGGGGGGGGGGGTTGTAACCCCTACTATTTACTCACATCCCTATATATATATATATATATATATATATATATATATATATATATATATATATATATATATATATATATGATATATTCGAACCCCTCTCATGACCAATTCCTGGATACGCCACTGGTTAAACGTATATATATTTACAGTAGGGGGTATCGATGTTGGTACTTCTTAAAACGGCGGTAGGAAGTATCGAAGTTGGTTCTTTTTTAAATGACGGTAGCAAGTATCGAAGTTGGTACTTTTTTAAATGACGGTAGGAAGTATCGAAGTTGGTACTTTTTTAAATGACGGTAGCAAGTATCGAAGTTGGTACTTTTTTAAATGACGGTAGGAAGTATTGAAGTTGGTACTTTTTAAATGACGGTAGGAAGTATTGAAGTTGGTTCTTTTTTAAAATGACGGTAGGAAGTATTGAAGTTGGTACTTTTTTTAATTGACGGTAGGATGTATTGAAGTTGGTACTTTTTTTAAATGACGGTAGGAATTTTGAAGTTATTTTTTTTTATTATCAGAAAGAGGTATAGAAGTTGGTATTTTTTGTAGAAGGTATTTTGGTTAAAATACATTAAATGACAAAAAAATTATTGAAGTTGGTACTCTTTGAAATGTGGTTAGGAAATATTACATTTGTTCCTTTTTAAATGACGGTAGGAAGTATCGAAGATTTAACTGTTTTAAAATAGTTGTAGAAGATATTGTTTCTGTTGATACTTTTTAAAAATGTACATGTACGAGGTATCGAAGTTTTTATCATTCAAAATGGCTGTAGGAAGTTTAAATGATTGTATGAGGTATAAAATGGGACGGCATGGTCGAAGCGGTAGAGCGTTCCTAACCCAAAAAGTATTGAGTTCGAATCCGGGTCCAAGTCAGTAGAACGTTCTTGAGTCGATCCAGCTCTGTTGGGTACCTAACTCAGGTTAGGGAAAGTAAAGGCGTTTGGGCAAAGTGCTGACCACACTATCTCTTCATATGCCGAGGTCAAGAAATATATGAACTCTACTTCATCTGTCCAATGGATCGCTAGGTCTAATGAGGATTCTTTACTTTTTGAGGAATCAAAGTCAATACTTTTTTGAATTGACTCTTTAAGGTATAGAAGATATTTTTTAAATGACCGTATGAGGTATTAAAGCTAGCTATGTCTTTTACAGGTATCGCAAAATGAACCTTATATTAAGCCTCTACCTCTGCTTAGATAATCATGGCCATGCCGGTGGTGTGCGTGGCAAACCTACAACTTTCTCCAGTGTTTCTTCCAGACTTTTTTCTCCGGGGGGGGGGGGGGGCACTTGAAATTTTCGGGGGGGCGGTAGACTTTCTTCGGGGAGGCGGACACTGTTAAAAGTATATACTTTCTATATAAATTATATAAATTTCATTTTGTTCGGAGGGGCGGTAAAAAAAATTTCGGGGGGGGGGGGGGGGGGCTTCCACACCCCCCCCCCCTCCCCCGAAGATATGCCTGGAAGAAACTCTGACTTTCTCCTTACAAAAAGCAACTCAGAACAAATGAAATATTTATAGTTTAACTAGGAACCTTCCCCCCCCCCCTTCCGAAATTTTCAAGTGCCCCCTCCCCTAGGAGAAAAATGTCTGGAAGAAACATTGCTGCCTTCACTTCTCCCTATAGCCCCTGTTGGTTATTTAGCACGGGGAGGCAACACTTTTAACAACGTAACCTTTGGTACCTCAGGGGGCTGTTCACTGGGCCACTACCTTGTACCCGAGCAGAAGAAATGCCTGCCGTGTAAGCCCGGCTACTACGCCGACGCCCCCCTGCGGACCAACTGCACCCTCTGCCCGGGGCTGGTGGGCGTGAAAGATGACGTCATCTGGGCCAACGTCAGCCGGATGCCGGATCGAGGCTACAGCTTGACCCAGTGCCCGTATGTGAAGAAAGAGCACGGTCAGGCCACCGTCATCAACCCCATGGAGCAGCCGGAGGCCAAACTACAACTCTCCTCCTCCCAGGATAATAATCACGGTACTTTAGATGGCTGAGTTAGCGTTAGCGTTAGGGTTAGCGTTAGCGTTAGGGCTAAGGTTAGGGTTAGACTTAGAGTTAGAGTTAGAGTTAGAGTTAGAGTTAGAGTTAGAGTTAGAGTTAGAGTTAGAGTTAGAGTTAGAGTTAGAGTTAGAGTTAGAGTTAGAGTTAGAGTTAGGGTTAGGGTTAAGGTTAAGGTTAACGTTAACGTTAGAGTTAGGATTAGGAGTAGGTTAATGTTAAGCTTCGGTAGGAGTTCGTGTTAGGATTGTTAGGATTAGGGTTAGTGTTAAGCTTGGGTAGGGGTTCATGTTAGGATTATTAGGATTAGGGTTATTCAAAATGGAACGGTTTTTGTTTTTGTTCTATAGCGTGTGGTGTTAAAATCCGATCTAGAATTCTGTGCTTTATTTTAAAATAAGCTAAGATATATATATATATATATATATATATATATATATATATATATATATATATATATATATATATATATATATATATATATATATATATATGAGTGTGTGTGTGTGGCGGGGGTTAAGCCTTCAGGTCTCTTCTACGATCACCCTCAATGCTACGCAAAGTTATTAGAAAATAAATACACTAATAATTTCCAAAATACAATGCTGATCTACATGTTCTACCAAATTGGTTTAACCGAGCTAAGTGGAGGGCTGAAATCTCCCATCCGTAATCTCCACACTTTCCAGACAGCCGTATTAAAATACTCTTTCTAGATAATCGGATGGAAACACACGTTCTGGTCAAAAGAAAATACACTTTCTACTGTTGTCCACTCTCACAACAGTTCTACCCTTTCTGCTGACAGCGACCGACGCCCGAAAAAATCTCCCCCCCCCTCCCTTAAAGAGGGAGGGGGGGGGAGATTTTTCACTGACGGAAAAAGTCTATCCCCTCCTTCTTTAAATTCACCGAAGGAAGAAATCTATCCCTTCCATCTTTAAATTCACTGACTTATAAAATCTACCCCATCCCTCTTTAAACTGACTGACGGAAAAAACCTACCCCCCATCCCTCTTTAAACTGACTGTCGGAAAAAACCTACCCCCCTCCCTCTTTAAACTGACTGACGGAAAAAACCTACCCCCCTCTCCCTCTTTAAACTGACTGACGGAAAAAACCCACCCCCCCCTCCCTCTTTAAACTGACTGACGGAAAAAACTTCCCCCCCCCCTCCCTCTTTGAACTGACTGACGAAAAAAACTACCCCCCTCCCTCTTTAAACTGACTGACGAAAAAAACTACCCCCCTCCCTCTTTAAACTGACTGACGGAAAAAACCTACCCCCCCTCCCTCTTTACACTGACTGACGGAAAAAACCTACCCCCCCCCCCCTCCCTCTTTAAACTGACTGACCTTTAGTTACTTCCACAGGCAGCAGGGCCGAGAATTGGAGCATAATCCTGGCAGTCGTCGGCTGCACAACGCTGTTCCTGTTGGTCACGTACACCCTTAGCGCGTAGGTAATGAAATCCCTATCTCATATAGATCTAGACTTAGTGTGTAGGTAATGAAATCAGCTGTGATGATAGTGTACTTAATAGGCCTACCACGCAGGTGGTGCGGGATCGAGACACACCGAGTCAAACTTAATTTTTTTTTAAATATGTGAATCTTCCAATTTTAGACTATAAAGAAAGGAACTACTTCATTCAAATTTGATCTAGATCTATAGATCTACTCATCAAGACGTACGGATTTTTAGCTAATTAGTTATTTCGTTGCTTTGACACTAATATCGTTCAGCGTGTAGTAAAGCACATTTCGTTTTGACCAATAACTATTTCATAAATTATTTTTCTCAAACAAGTACAACATTTTAAAATATATAGGCCTATAATTCACGTGAAACGGGTACCAATGGCAAGTCTTATATAGTCTTAGTGTGTAGGTAATAAAATCAGTTGATTCTGTATCCCTACCTTATATAGTCTTAGTTTATAGGTAATGAAATCAGTTGTTTCCGTATCCCTACCTTATATAGTCTTAGTGTATGTAATGAAATCAGTTGTTTCCGTATCCCTACCTTATATAGTCTTAGTGTATGTAATGAAATCAGTTGTTTCCGTATCCCTACCTTATATAGTCTTAGTGTATGTAATGAAATCAGTTGTTTCCGTATCACTACCTTATATAGTCTTAGTGTGTAGGTAATAAAATCAGTTGTTTCCGTATCCCTACCTTATATAGTCTTAGTGTGTAGGTAATAAAATCAGTTGTTTCCGTATCCCTACCTTATATAGTCTTAGTTTGTAGGTAATGAAATCAGTTGTTTCCGTATCCCTACCTTATATAGTCTTAGTTTGTAGGTAATGAAATCAGTTGTTTCCGTATCCCTACCTTATATAGTCTTAGTGTATGTAGTGAAATCAGTTGTTTCTTTATCCCTACCTTATATAGTCTTAGTTTGTAGGTAATGAAATCAGTTGTTTCCGTATCCCTACCTTATATAGTCTTAGTTTGTAGGTAATGAAATCAGTTGTTTCCGTATCCCTACCTTATATAGTCTTAGTTTATAGGTAATGAAATCAGTTGTTTCCGTATCCCTACCTTATATAGTCTTAGTTTGTAGGTAATGAAATCAGTTGTTTTCCGTATCCCTACCTTATATAGTCTTAGTTTGTAGGTAACGAAATCAGTTGTTTCCGTATTCCTACCTTATATCGTCTTAGTGTAGGTAATGAAATCAGTTGTTTCCGTATCCCTACCTTATATCGTCTTAGTGTTGGTAATGAAGTACAATGCTTCTACGTACTTAGCGTCCTGATAAAGAAATACAATGTCTATATTCTAGGAAAATGTTATATATTTCTATAAAAGCACAGTGTGGGTAGTTTTTTACTCACACCCAGAATTAGATTGCGTACTTGCAGATAAGTTGAAGAGGAATATTTCTTGATAACTTGTGCGGTTCACTTTGATCTAATAAGAAATGTATAGACATCTCAATAATCAAGTTTAAGTGACCGAAAACTTAACTAAGCTGACCGCGGCCTTGTATAAACCTTCATCGGCCACTTTCCGATGCAAGTAAAATGCTATATAATCTGATCGTTGTTATTTTATAAATTGAATACCATAGTGCAAAAAGTACATATGTCTCAAACAACATTTTGAAATAAATGAATTTATTAATTTAAATTGGCTATAAAACTTATCGTTTTTGTTTTATTTGTTTGTTTGAAAGAGGCACTTAACTAATTTCATATCAATATTTGTACGTAAGATAAAGTCATATTCGAGGAATAATGACCATTGCTTAGTTTGTTTTTCACACAAATGTGACTTAATTAATTTTAACATTAGGCTCTTCCATTGTAATTGTAACGAGATGGTGTTCTTGTTCATCAGGAGAGGAAAAGTAAGTATAATGATGTGGCTCTGGTGCTAGTTATATTTGTCTAATGGACCGTGTAATCAAGGGATTGCAGGTGATGTGTAGGTTACATTTTAAAATCAACTCAAAGTGTACGTGTTGCTGATTTGAGAGCATGCATTGCCATTTACATTTTTTATTTTATTTTAAACATACATACATGTTTCAGTTATCATTTGACATGGTGGCTATATACGGCTAGAGCAAAGCCTAGCCGATATCGGAGTCAGTTACAGTGTGTAAATATATCAGTTCATAGGGATTAAGGGAAGAGGCCAGTTTTGGAATATAGCCATTAATATGGATTAAGATAGGGGTCCTAGGTGGAATATACCTTGTCATTCATTTCACTATTAGCCATTAGTTCCACCTAGCCATTAGTTCAATCTAAACATTTGATCAACCTAACCATAAGTTCCACATAACCATTAGTTTCACATAACCATTAGTTCCACATAACCATTAGTTCAATCTAAACATTTGATCCACCTAACCATTAGTTCCTTCTAGCCATTATTCCCACCTAGCCATAACTACCATTAAACCATCAGTTCCACCTAGACTTTAGTTCCTACCTAGTCATTAGTTCCACCTAGCCTTAAATACCATCCAACCATAAGTTCCACCTACCAATTAGTTCCATCCAACCCTTACTTCCATCTAGCCATTAGTAACGGGAACATGACATTACACCCACCCCGCGTCAATTACCCCCCCCCCCCCGGACAATTACCCCCCCCCATTACCCCCCGGAGTAATTACCCCCCTGTCAATTACCCCCCACCTCCCACCCCCGCCCAGTAGGACATTACCCACCCCCCCACCCCCGGACAGGATTAGGGTTAGAGTTAGGGCTAGGGTTAGGGTTGGGGCTATAGCTATGGCTAGGGTTAGGATTAGGGTTAGGCTTAAACCAATTTCTATTGTTGGTTATTGTTTTGTGTTAAGTTTTAGGCTGAGGTGGATGCTAAGTTTTGGTCCTTTTCTTAAGGTTAGGATTAAGGTAATATATATATAGGTATAGAATTCTAGTTAGAGTTAGGATTCTAACTTGAAGGAGGGGGGGGAGGGTAATTGACAAGGGGGTCATTGCTCCGGGGGGTAAATACGGGGGGGGGGTAATGTCCTGTAGCCATTAGTAACACCAGCTAGCCTTTTGCGTCACATTTCAGAATAGCCCAGACCAAACTACACAATATCAAGAAGGCAGAGGCCATGAAGTCCCTGCCCCCTAGTCCAGTAGAGGCGTGCTACCTGTCATCAGACTCCACTGACTCCATAGACAAAACGTCCATAGATGACCAGAGGAGTCAGGCAATCCAAGCCATCATGCTGGGGATGGAAGCTGGGGAAACTTTTACAATCAATCACATAGTCGACTAGTCTAGACCAATCAATAAACAAATGGAGATTCTTCCTTTGATTTAATATTATGACTTTTCGTGTGCATTCCTTAGCGTGTATTTTAGATGTGTTGTGTTCCACAGTACCCAGTTTTATTCAGAATTAGAGGTCTCAAAATTCACCTCTTGAAGAACTGTCACCTTCAATATGCGCCGCTAGGTAGTGTGCCATTCCGTCACATCATTCGCGGTTATAGGGCGTCCGAGCTTTGTCAATGTGGTCTCATCATAAATTTCGCCGAATGGGCGGTCTCTCACAGTGCGGACGCCCATGAGAGCACGCTCGGCTCTTCCTAATCAGTCTACCAGGAAACAAGTTAATAAAAAGTCTAGTGACAATTTAAGCGCAATTTCCTTAATTAATTTTTTGTGACCGAACGAAAGGATATTTTTGAAAACTTTCTTCGGCAATATTGTTCTAAATTACGGCAGGAATCAATTGGTAAATGTTTCAAGTCGCTAAGTGGTCTGGTTGCCGAGATATGGGCCAAAAACTGCATTTTTTTCTGGGAAATCCAGGAAGGAATTCCGGGAATTTTTTTGGCCCACAATCATCATCGGAACTTGCTTAACATATTTGCTTTTGGAACTAATCGATATTGCTTCGTTGAGGAGGAGATACTACTTAAAGCTGCGGACACACATCGGACACACATCCATCCAGATGTTAACAATCATTTGCGCTAAACCGTTGCAAACGTCCTTGTGGGCATTATAACTTGTTTTAAATCGGCCCTAATTTAAACGAATGGTTGCTATGTCTTTCTATGACGTCCGCTCCACTGAATATAAACGTATCTTTCACTAGCCCCAGTCACGGTTCGTACTTAACTGCACCATCCACTAGAGTGGTCTGTGCTTACCCGCTCGTGACCAGGGACAGTACGTCACCCCAGCCTCCGACCAATCTGACTACGCATTTGTCGTGCCCAGCTTAGTTTGAGTGCACCCACACATGGAGCTAAGTGTGTAAGTTCGCTTACGCCACTGCCTATGCCTCTTCTCTAGCTCGACGTGTAGGCTTGTCTGACCGCTGCTTAACTCGACATGGGGCTTGTTTGTAAGGCCACAGTGGCATGGCTAAGATTTGTATGTGCCCACGGCTTGTGTTCAGTGTTGGTTATTAAATATGGATATGCAGGCTTGAAGTTTCTGCTTGAGGTATTTATAGTATACCCATGTTCGAGTAGAAACAGGCCTGCATTTTTTTTTTAAACACATTGATGAGTCTTCTAAGAGGTCCGCGCGTTTGAAAAATTCACTTCTTGAGCTTGCATGATAAATTTGAATAGAAAAGAATTGCTTATTCCTAAAGCTAAAGCTATCATGTTTAGCACAATATTTATAACTTTTTAAAGAGCTAAGCCTAAAAATTAAAGAATGGCCGAAAATTTCCTGCCGTTGCCATGGTGATGGAAGCCATCTTGGATTTTATTTAATGCCCTTAATTAAATGACCTATGGCTATAACACAGAGGTCATGATATGAATTTAATGAAAATCTCAACTTTATTCCAGCTAAACAGATTAGATTTCTTTAGCGCAAAACAATTTTACTTTCATATAAATGACATTTTCTCCCCCTAATTTCAAAGCTTTTAATTTTAAAATTAATATACAGACTGCCTTCTTTCTACTTTTCAGTAATTAGATAATATGGTGAAAAAAATATTTCTAAATACTAATATTTTAACTTTTTTTACAGTTCGCAAAAATTTAATGAACATAAAAATGATTAATTAATAACAGCAATCAAAATCACATAATTCTACCTTTCTCATTAGGACTTTATTCAGAAAAGGGAGGTAAAAACAAATATCTGGAACATTTTCAATTCTGTATTACACCAAAAACTATGGATTTATTAAAGAGTACAGACAAAAGTTTTATCAGACAATACAAGAAAAACATTCAAAGAACTGCAAATTACAAAAATGTAAGATTACAATTTACAGTTGTATGGTTACAATGGAAAAAATTGCATGGTGTATGATAAATAAATGCAGACCTGGTATAATGTAAACTCTTGTTTTTACAACAGGCATTGAAAGACTTGATAAATATAAGCAGTACAAAAACATGTCAAATTGTAGAGACAAATCATGTTGCATAGGTACTCATGGATAAATATGGAATTAACATTGTCAATCATTGCTAGGGAAATATCTGATAGTTTTCTTTTTGGGGATGTCATGTTTCTGTGGGGGTTATGTGCCCATGTCATGCAGTGTGTGTGTTTGCACTAAGTTATGTGTAGTGTGTGCATTTGCACTAAGCTATGTGTAGTGTGTGCACTAAGCTATGTGTAGTGTGTGTTTGCACTAAGCTTATGTGTAGTGTGTGCGTTTGCACTAAGCTATGTGTAGTGTGTGCACTAAGCTATGTGTAGTGTGTGTTTGCACTAAGCTATGTGAAGTGTGTTTGCACTAAGCTATGTCTAGCGTGTGTTTGCACTAGGCCTAAGCTATGTGTAGCGTGTGTTTGCACTAAGCTATGTGGTAGTGTGTGTGTTTGCACTAAGCTATGTCTAGCGTGTGTGTTGGCACTAAGCTATGTGTAGTGTATGTGTTTGCACTAAGCTATGTGTAGTGTGTTTACCATTTACAAATGTCAGATTTTCATGATACACAAAATTAATCTGATTATAACATACTGACCACTGTCAAAAAAAAAATATCAAGGAAAATAATGCAGAACAAATTTTAGAGGCCTGCACAATATTATGTACATATATAATTAAAGAAATCAATACAGTTTAAGTATATCAATACTTACCATAAAAGGTAAGAATTTTTCTTTTAACAATGTGAAAGTAAGGCAATGATATTGTAAATTAATCAAACGATGGGTAGGATCATACTTGTGTACAACAAGTGAAAATAAAAAGAAGTACTTGTAAATAATTTTCTAGGCAGAAATCTCAACAAAAAAAAAGAATTGATATTACAATTGATATGAGACAATTTGTAGTTGTAAACACTAAACTAGAATCTGACGTTGATACTGTTAATGGATATGAGATCACAAATATCAATAATTCTTAGGATCAGTCCATAAATAATTGCCAATTCAGCAAAAGGGACATATAAACACAGCAATCTGTCATTTAAACTGCAAATGTGATAATAACTGCAGTCAAATCTAATTTCCCATCCCACCAGGATTACTGAACCACTATTTTAACAATGCCAGTCTCCTTTTAACTTTGAGCTTATAAACATTTTACTAATAAATTATATACTCCCTTACAATGAGTAAAAAGACTAAATTACATAGCATTTTGTGTAAAGAAACAATTTGAGAACACATGACAAAAAACAGTTTAAATATATAAATAAAATGTGACATGAAACAGCAATATTTAAACAATATACATATGTATATTTTAGCACCAAATTGCTACCAGTGCAAGAAACCAATGTCATCAAAGAACTAACTATATCACAGAACAGAATTCCTGCCTTGTATAAACTGCTATAGGTTAGCATTGAGCTACAAAAGCCCTTGGAAGTTCTGCTCAAAAAGTGCCGGGTAAGATTTCTGGAACTGCTTGAGTCTTTGTTTCTTCTCCTTGAGGGAGATGCGGGTGTTGTCTAGCACTGAGTTCATCAAGTCTATCAGGGACTCCTCTGTACAGTCCTTGGACTGCCTCTCAAATTCCTCTGCTGTCACCCGGTTACAAAAACTTGATTCTGGAGGGAATGATATGGAACAAATATAACAGATGGACTACAAAAACATGATTCTGGAGGGAATGATAAGGAACAAATATAACAGATAGACTACAAAAACTTGATTCTGTAGGGAATGATATGTAACAAATATAACAGATAGACTACAAAAACATGATTCTGGAGGGAATGATAAGGAACAAATATAACAGATGGACTACAAAAACACGATTCTGGAGGTAATGATATGGAACAAATATAACAGATGGTTACAAAACCTGGATAAGAGTGTTCCCATCCTCCTCACATGTGTGTAGTTGAATAATTAGTTACAGGAATTATTACCACATGGTTTCTTACAGCAATGTATATACATTTCCCCCAATCACACTCACCACAGGACAACATGGGCTTGCCGGTCTTGAGCTGGTAGAGCTTGAGCGCCACCTTCTGCCTGATGTAGCGAGGTATGGTGAACATGTTCTCCACCTTGTTCATCATGAACTGGATCAGCTTCTGGGCCACAGTGGACGCCAGCAGCTTGTGCTGGAAGATGGAGTTGGTCAACAGACCCAGGATGGCCAGTTCATTGGATTCCTGGCAGCAACAGATAAACAAGACTTAGGAGTGTTGACAGAACTAGGCTCTAAACCTAATGTGGAAGATGGAGTTGGTCAACAGACCCAGGATGGCCAGTTCATTGGATTCCTGGCAGCAACAGATAAACAAGACTTAGGAGAGTTGACAGAACTATGCTCTGAACCAAATGTTAGTAAAAGGATCTTATATCACTGAATATAAAGACGGGAGTGCCTTCGTGTATGGTAGAGCTCACTACCCCTAACCCAAAAGTCATGAGTTTGGACCCCTGGCTTGAGTCTGTAGAAATGCCTGAGTCAACCCAGCTCTGATGAGTTCCTCACGTTAGGGAAACAAAGACGGCTGAGCATTGTGCTGAACACACTATCCTTTAAATGCCAGTCACCAAAAAAAGATGAACTCTACTTCATCTGACACACGTGTCTTGGGCACAAACAGGAAAAGGTGATTGAATATGAGAACACTGCTAAAATGTTGCATTGAACCCTGCTTAAGGTAACCCCTTTATATCACAAGTAAAAAAATTCTTTCTTTTTTAAGTAATACACTTGAATGTCTAATAAAATGCTTGCATAAGATTATCAATCAGGGACATGCCGCTTCATTCGCATTACAAAAACTTCATACTTGAGGTATAATGGTTGACTGACATTTCAGGTGAAAGTGGATGTATTCATTTGCTGACCATACAATCCCTACACACACCAAGCTGACTCCACAACCCCCATATACAACTAACATCAACAATGAAACTCTACTTCACCTGTCAATGACAGGTTACTTTAAGTTAACAACCCAAGGCCTCCATCATCTATTCCGTATGTGTGGTAGCACACAAGAAAATGGGTACCTGAGCATCAATACGAATTGTGGAATCACAGGCAACTGAGCGCATGAACTTTAGCAGCCTGTACAACTCCTCTCTCACAGTAACTGGCAGCAGGATCATATACAGCTGCAAGGCACTCAAAGCTGGAATAAAAACAATACAGGATCATATAGAGCTGCAAGGCACTGAAAGCTCGAATAAAAACAAAACAGGATCATATGTAGCTGCAAGGCACACAAGGCTGAAATAAAAACAAAACATGATCATGTACAGCTGCAAGGCACTCAAAGCTGAAATAAAAACACAACATGATCATATACAGCTGCAAGGCACTCAGAGCTGAAATAAAAACACAACATGATCATATACAGCTGCAAGGCACTCAAAGCTGAAATAAAAACACAACATGATCATATACAGCTGCAAGGCACTCAAAGCTGAAATAAAAACACAACATGATCATATACAGCTGCAAGGCACTCAGAGCTGAAATAAAAACAAAACAGGATCATATACAGCGGCAAGGCACTCAGAGCTGAAATAAAAACAAAACAGGATCATATACAGCTGCAAGGCACACAAGGCTGAAATAAAAACAAAACAGGATCATATACAGCTGCAAGGCACTCAGAGCTGAAATAAAAACAAAACAGGATAATATACAGCTGCAAGGCACTCAGAGCTGAAATAAAAACAAAACAGGATCATATACAGCTGCAAGGCACACAAGGCTGAAATAGAAACAACGAACATACCCTTAAAAGTTAATAATAGAAATCAAATATAGAAAATACAAGTACAACTGCAGTTGTAATTAGGTAAACTTAAATTATGGTTTGGCATAAATTTTATGCTAAACAGACGAGTAAGCAAGCATGCATGTCACCTCCCCCAGGAGTTTCCATTGCTCTTTCATTCAGAAATAGTGGCCTTAAATGTGATTTTACACACCTGTAAATTTTGTCGCTATTCGTCTTATTAAAAACTATGGCTTAAGCTTATGTTTCAAGCAATAAAACCATTTTAATTTCCTTTTTTAAAAACAAGTTTGACCTACCATTATCATCCTGGCCAGCTAGAACTAGATTTAAAATGGCTATATTTAGCTCCAAATACTTTTGTGGCAACAGACATTCAGCTTGGCTGGTAAAATGTTTCACGATTATATCCTTGGCCCAGACTTTAGCTTCAATACCTCGTCTCTTGAAGATTGGCTCACTCAACAAACTAAATCCTGAAAAGAATAATTCACTCAGTTGACAGAACTTCACATTTTAGTCTATACAAGTTAATTGATACATATGCCGAGGTCACAGAAACAAGTGAACTCTACTTCACTTGCCCCATAGACCGTCAGGTTTGAAAGGGAAACAAGAGAGAGGGAAACAAAAGTCGGCTGGGTATTGTGCTGACCACGCTATCCTTTACATTCCGAGGTCAATAAAAAAGATGTACTCTACTTTATCTGCTCCATTTAAAATTAAAGCCAAATAATTTCCAATTTCATTAACAACTAACCTGAATAAAAATTTTCAATCATTGTTATAAATAACCAATGATCAACAAAAAGATGAACGTATAGAGAGGTTATATTGTAAAATTATATTATAGATAACAAATTTTTTACTACCCCTCCAACACATTAAGTATACGTGTCAACTGGTTATGCACCATTGAGGCCATTAACTCTGATTTCAGCCTGCTTTTCTTTTTGGATTTGCTTCCATAGCCTTTGTCCAACCAAGAACAAACTACAAGGCAGCAGTTGTTTGATTTTGGAGTTATCTCTCCTAGAAGAGTGGCTGTCCCCAGCTACAAGCCTCATCTGAGGGGTTTGAACTTCAGACTTTTCAGTTTAGCAATCATGAACTTTACCGACTCGACCACCCCTATCGGTAGTAAAATGCATAGATCTATATTTGCAGTAGCCAGATCTACCTCTAGGGAGGAACTCAATGCACTCCATGGCTGTCTTGAGAAGTGGGTCTGATGGTGTGTTGAGGCTGCTGGGGGTCAGGGGCACATGCCAGCTGCGGGCCACGATGTTTGAAATGATCAAATGGTCTCTCTGTTGCTGCTGCCGACTCCTTTTCTCCTCACTCAGGATCCCATCCAGGAAGGTCAGGTCTACTATGGTCAGCAGCTGCCTGAGGGCCACCTCTCTCCACATGTCATCAATTTCTGTTCAAACATACAGCAAGCAAAGATGTACTGGCATCGGATAAAAAGTAGCATTTTTTTTTACAAGGAGGGAAATTGTTATTATTACCACAAATAAAAACGGAAAATAGAGGTTTTAAAAATTACACATAAAAATATCTGGTGGGAAATTTTCTTCAAAGTTAAAAATTGGATTTCCTAAAATATTTCATATCTGAAAACGGTGACCAGAAAGATGCGCAAATACAAGTAATTATACCTATACACTTTAATTTTGTTATTAATTAACGATGGACATATGCTTTATTATGCTAAAATGCACTTTATTAATGTCTATAATTGCTTGATACTTGATTAGAAAAAAATAAAAATGCCCTTGTGCACTATTACTGTGAACCCTGGAAAGGAAAATTATCTTTTCACTTGCAGAAGTCAATAGAATAAGGCATAAAACAGAATTCATGGGAAATCTGGATCTTGTGTGGGTAACTACTAAATTGCCTTTACTTTTTACTATTTGAATTAAGCCATCCACAAATAAAGATTTATAAGAATATAAGAAACTAAGAAAAACTTGCCTTTTGTGACTTACTAGGATTTTTAAAATTTAGAGCCAAATTAAGTACTTGAAAAAATAAACTATGTGACATAATTTTTAATAAGACAATAATAAATTATTTAATTATTAGCTTGCCTATATTTAAAATGTGATGCCAAGATGGTTTTAGAATAGAAACTGGAAGTAAATTCAAACCTTCAGCGGAAAGTGCTTTAACTTTTGTGCCTGGTGTTAAGGAACAATCCAAGTCAAATGTCACAGTCCCATCTTTTATATGTTGATTTTGTATCTCTCTGAGTGGCCTGGTGTTGGTAGAGGCTTCAGAGTCATTTGGCTCCTCATCTGGCTCAAAGGCTCCAGACATCCTGGAAAATAGCAGATAACTTTTAATGATTAGGGTAAAACAAATTTCTACTATAGCTCTGTATCACAGACATACTGTATGTTTAGAGTTACTGACCCTTTGAATGGTGAGAACATTAAAACATCCTGACAGGATTATAAGACTTATTTTTACAAGAACTTGAAGCTTACTGTGAGGACCCTGATTTTTCAATCTGCACCATCACAACAAAACAAGCATATATTATCATATAGTGACCTCATGCTTTGTCTATTGAGCAAGTTTCAACATCTACAAACCTAACAGAATCAGATGACTGGGTCATGTTGTGAACTACTGATCTGTCCCCATCTTCTTCATTCAAATCCAGCGCATCCTCATCCACTGCATGCTCCCCTATAAACTGATACAGCTTGTTGCTGCTATCTTCAAACATTATTTTTTCTGTGTCTGGTTTCTCTGTGGCGGACTGAAACACTTTTCTCTGCATCAGCATTTGACAAACCTTCAAAATTCAAACACTGAATCAACATCATTTTAAAGTAATTAATTACTTTTTTTCATAATACTAAGAAAAAAACTTTTAAAATTTATCATAATAACAGTATGAAAATAATTACTACCTCTAAATTATAAAAAGATAACAACAAAATCATACTTTAACAGCCTTTTCCCTAGATAAATCTGATGAAAACATTTCCTTGTCATTAAGAAGAAAATGAAGCACAACATCAACAGCATCAGTGCCAGTAAAACATGATTCTATATGCCTCATTTTGTACCGCCTTCTCTTCAGTTCTACCTTACATTTTAAATGCTCAATAAGATCATTCCAAATTTTTGTGGCACGGAAAGGACCTGTGATTTTTTTCACATGAAAAAAAAAAATTAAAATCTGTTAAAAACAAGAATATAATTAGGGCTAGGCCTATAATAAATAGTGGGACAGACTAAATTATTGCTATTGTATTAACTTTAGGTAACTAGGCCTATGTGGTATTTAAAGTAGAAAATAAAAATCACTAGGCCTAATCACACAATTATTTAGGGTCTGCAAGGTCTAGATTTCTAGTTACTAGATCTAGATCAAGTCAAAACTATAAACTATAAACTAATGAATAGAAAACTAGAAAAGACTAGTTTTTTTTTATTTGGTTTTTTTTAAAGCTTTTTGTAAGCCCTAGTAGTAGTAGTAGATAGATAGGCCTACAGATATTCTATTATTATTAAGGCCGATTGCAGCTGGAAAAAGATGTGCATATCATAAATGCATAGCTCTACAATTACCTGGTTTTTATCAACATTTACAATATTACATTTAGCCTACATGATTGCTGTTTAGTGTTTAATGTTTGTTTACTGTATGATTGTTTAATGTTTAGGCTTCCGCTAAGGCTAGGCTAATGTCACATATGTATGTATGTTGTGATGGGACAGGTATTAACAAGATAAATACTACTTATAATTATTATAGTATAGGCCTACTTAAATAAATAAATAGTAAATCATAGGCCTACTAAATTAGTAGTTTTTCTTACTATATGTGAAATCTACTCAATTCTCAATTTAAACATGACAACTGAATAAAAAACGTCCATACTTTATCCTCTAGGCACTAATTTTGGGGGTTGTAGCGAGTTTAGACTAAATTATTGAATTTTAAAAATTTTTGTCACTCACAGCTATGATATGACGGATCATCCATGACAACCTGGTTAAAAGTTGAAAGGTTTAACTTTTTAAGTGACCGTGAAATAGATCTAATTTTTTTTCACAAGAGAGTTCCTAAAAGTAGAATTGGCCCGTCTATCGTCGGGTAATATTTTTAGAGGAAAAAAATTTAAGAGAATGTCATCAGAAAAGAATTTAAAATAAGACAAGACAGAAGTGATGTTTGAATTCTTTTATTTCTTTAATTTTATAACATTTTTTATTGTACAAAAGAGCAAAATAAAAAACCATGCCAGGTTAACGTTTCCATTCAAATAGCGGTCACGTGGTCAATCTTATAAAAAAAACGGTTGAAGATATTTGATTTATTTTTTCATAGACTGATAAAACTAATAATGCTTTACTATGGAAATCAATTTTGTGATATGGAGATCTATATTTAAAAAGTTATATTATTTTGAATGACACCGACTTTAAATTTAGCCTACATTCCCCAAAGCAATTTTTGAAAATGCTTTTCTGGCATATTTAGCCTTGCCACCTATAGCATGTTTTTATAACGTGAAAACCCGCCATTTTACTCGTGATAAACATTTTTAAAAGTAATTCTAAGAAGGTCTCTGGAACTTAGTCGAAAAACTCGCTGGAAGTCATGGTCCGATCCTTACGCCATGTTCTGGTTAGCAACCAAGGACGCTTTCAAGTTAGTGAGCCTCGCTATAAATTAGTAAAATAGGCCGTTACTAGTACTCTAGTACTAGAGGAGCTTACACTTTTCGGACACACATAGCAAAAAAACGCAACGTAAAAATTCCATGCGGTCTCATTCAGTAACCGCTTAACATAGAACACAAAAAAAAGTATCATATCTATCCGCAACCATTCTACTTTAATAATGTGTGTGTCATTTTGTATTCATACGCATAGAACTTAAGCTATTCTTGTTATAGTGACTGGGGGGTCTTAACGTGTGTTCGAACACATGTAATACAGTTTTACATGTGTTCGGACACCTTTACCCGTCATCGGACATAGCACTTTTTGTTCATTTAGAATAATTTAAAGTCAATTTAATGAATAAAAACATATATTATATGCATGTATATTGTGTTATTGATTGTTTGTGAGGTAATTTTAATAGTATAAAACCTTTTTCCCACACTCCCAAAGTTCATCCCATTCAGCCATTGCGGCTCGCGCAGTACGCTGCTAAGCCAGCCAGGTCACATGATTCCCCCTCCTCTTTCGCATTCCACTGCCTTCTTGACCTTATTTTGACCCTTTCCCTTCAATAACCAGCCCCTTTTATGCTCTAAATTCTTATTTAGTAATATTTTTGTGTTGCTGTCCGCTCCCATGTAAGGCCAAATAAGTTAGCGAACACCCCTTTTTTATTGTTCAAGCACAAAAAAACCCATTAACCTTGACATTTACGATGTTCCATACATATATAGAAGCTATTTATAGTGTAACCTTTTAGCTAAGCATTGATTGGTTCAAGTTTTGCCCCTAAGTCCAACCCTAGGTCACTTCATCCGGCTGGTGTAAAAATAGAAATGTGCGTACCATGCAACGTTAAAAAATTTCTAAAAATAATTCTTGAGAAAGGAAACGGAAGTACTTGACACGGAAGTGTTCATAAATGAACAGTTTACGTGCAGGCGCCGTGGTTTCGCGTGAGACATGCTAATTAAAGTTTCTATGAGCCAAAAACCGACGAAGTGTTCGCTCCTACGTAATTTTTGGTGTGTGTCCGAAAAGTGTAAACTCCTCTAGATCTAGTAGTAGAGGAGCTTACACTTTTCGGACACACATAGCGAAAAAACGCAACGTAAAAATTCCATGCGGTCTCATTCAGTAACCGCTTAACATAGAAAACAAAAAAAAGTATCATATCTATCCGCAACCATTCTACTTTAATAATGTGTGTGTCATTTTGTATTCATACGCATAGAACTTAAGCTATTCTTGTTATAGTGACTGGGGGGTCTTAACGTGTGTTCGAACACATGTAATACAGTTTTACATGTGTTCGGACACCTTTACCCGTCATCGGACATAGCACTTTTTGTTCATTTAGAATAATTTAAAGTCAATTTAATGAATAAAAACATATATTATATGCATTTATATTGTGTTATTGATTGTTTGTGAGGTAATTTTAATAGTATAAAACCTTTTTCCCACACTCCCAAAGTTCATCCCATTCAGCCATTGCGGCTCGCGCAGTACGCTGCTAAGCCAGCCAGGTCACATGATTCCCCCTCCTCTTTCGCATTCCACTGCCTTCTTGACCTTATTTTGACCCTTTCCCTTCAATAACCAGCCCCTTTTATGCTCTAAAATTCTTATTTAATAATATTTTTGTGTTGCTGTCCGCTCCCATGTAAGGCCAAATAAGTTAGCGAACACCCCTTTTTTATTGTTCAAGCACGAAAAAACCCATTAACCTTGACATTTACGATGTTCCATACATATATAGAAGCTATTTATAGTGTAACCTTTTAGCTAAGCATTGATTGGTTCAAGTTTTGCCCCTAAGTCCAACCCTAGGTCACTTCATCCGGCTGGTGTAAAAATAGAAATGTGCGTACCATGCAACGTTAAAAAATTTCTAAAAATAATTCTTGAGAAAGGAAACGGAAGTACTTGACACGGAAGTGTTCATAAATGAACAGTTTACGTGCAGGCGCCGTGGTTTCGCGTGAGACATGCTAATTAAAGTTTCTATGAGCCAAAAACCGACGAAGTGTTCGGTCCTACGTAATTTTTGGTGTGTGTCCGAAAAGTGTAAACTCCTCTAGTAGATTTAAATAGGCTATAAAAACAGATTTGTAAAAATTATCTTAACTTATAGATCTAGAATAGAACTGTTTGCCAGATATAACTAGATCTAAATCTATACTATACTATCATACTAATGCACTATGACAAGTTATGAATATGATTATGAACCCTCAACCTCTGCGGCCTGTGGCTGATGACTTGCTGTACTGTAGCTAGGCCGTAGCCGTAGTAATTTAGGCATTAGGCCTAATAAAGAACCAACATGTTAAATACTAGATCTAGATCTACATACCTACTGGTCCTTTCGATTCTCTGAACGGGATCGCTCTTTCAAAACGATCAGGTTGAGGAGATAAAATATCCGTAGTTAAATAAGATGCCATTCTTTCATATCTACACTTTACTTTGTTTTGAATGAACCTCCTCGGACAAAGTATGCCAGATTTTTTTAGATCAAGTTGTCATCTTAACTTCAAGTGCTCCCAAACAACTTAAAAAGTGCTATTTTGTTATGTTTGCTCTCAAAGAATTACTCACTGTTTGTCTTTAAACTAAAACAAAGAAAATAAATTCAAAAGTTAAAAAAAATATTCTGTTGTAATGCATTTCTCAAAATTACTTAGATCTAGAACTTTTTAGTTCAGCATATTTCCAACACCCTCTTCAAACCTATGAGTATTTACTACCGGGACACTTTAAAAGCTTCTGGTCAATGTTATTGAAAAGAAAATTGAAACTGATTTCAGTACGTCAACATTTTCTAAGCTTTGCAACCCATGTTTTTAGTTAACTTCATAAAATGTAACACTATTGGAATCAATAATTAGATCAATAGGCTCACAACTGGCATTAGGTCTAGGCCGGAAGTTTTGATTTTGGTTATGACAAAAAATGGCCGCATCCTTAGTTCGTACTTGTGTATTATCTCGGTTTACATTAGCGGTCACTAGAGGTACTCCCATTTGTCTAAATTATGGTG
This sequence comes from Physella acuta, assembly GCF_028476545.2. Classification (NCBI taxonomy): domain Eukaryota; kingdom Metazoa; phylum Mollusca; class Gastropoda; family Physidae; genus Physella; species Physella acuta. The sequence goes on from NW_026732051.1 coordinate 151,640, forward strand.
AGTAATTGAATTAAAAATTGCTTATCTCCTGTATTTAAGTACAAAACTAAGCAGGGCAAATGTTCTAAGTATTTTAAAATTGTACTCAAAATTAAATAGTAATAAAAATAGGCAGAGCGCCTATCGGCTACTAAAAAAAACTAAAGTGAAAGTGACGCTAAAGTCAAAGTGCCGGGCTAAAGTTAAAGGCCCTACCAGTGAATGGTGCCAGTGCACTGAGTGCAGTATTTGAGTATTTGCCCTATTAATTTCGAAGTCTATTCCCAGTTTTAATTTATGTTTTAAACACCAAATTAATCATGAGGTTGTGTGGCCGAGTGGAAATGTGGGTGGCCGCTGTGCTGGAAGGTGCGGGTTTGAACCAATCGGCATCAAATGTCTTGTCTTTTACACTTAATTTTATTTTTTCCTGTTCATGAAAGGGTTATGTTTGTTAATTTTTTAATCGTATGTGACGTGATTAGGCCTAATGGCATAGCTGCAATAAAAATAAAATACTTAAAAAAAACTTTTTAAAAAACCACGTTTTTCTTGTGGACTAAAAAGTAGAAAATAAATTTTTCTTTTGTGCTTCCTCGAGCTGTGCAGATTCTTGTGATGACTGACAAAAAACGTGGGTACGTTCACCATCAAATTTCCCGACCCATCTGCCCGACCCACGTTTTTTGTCAGTCATCACAAGAATCTGCACAGCTCGAGGAAGCACAAAAGAAAAATTTATTTTCTACTTTTTAGTCCACAAGAAAAACGTGGTTTTTTAAAAAGTTTTTTTTAAGTATTTTATTTTCTCCTTTTTAGTCCGTTGCTACACATGAGAAACGTGGTTTTTAAAAAAGTTTTTTATATAGTTTATTTTCTACTTTATCTAATGACTTGATTAAGTATGACTTGACTAAGTGTTTATAAATACACGGACTAAAAATCTTGAGCGACCAGGATTCGAACCTGGGTTGTCGCGGCCACAACGCGAAGTACTAACCACTATACGATCACGGCCAGCGCGCTCACATCGATTGGGGCCGAAGTAACTGTGCCAATAGGCCTCCAGTCTTGTCGGTATCTTTAGAAATCATGTCCTCAATTTTATGGTCCTTGGGGCGTAATTAAATTAAGCTAATTACGGTCTCTAATTGCTAGTTTTTATGATTGCATCTGAAATTGTTAGGCGAAAGTAGCCTGCATGCCAAATTTCAGATCTGTAGAGCAATCAGAAGTGGGCTAATTTTCGATGTCAATTTTAACAACAAACAAACAAACAAACGCGAAGCTGAGTTAAGAAAAACGTGTTAAAAATGACATGTCCCTTAGATTTTTGGGTAAAATCTTAGTTTAGCGTCGTAAATTCGGCCAAAACTAGTAATGTGGGAGAGAGTGAATTAATGAATATGTCATTAAATATGAGTATATTTTCGTATATTTTGATAAAGTATTATAGATAATTGAATAATAGATCACCATTGATGGTTAAATCAATTTAAATATCCTGAAATTAATTTTTATCAACCCTGTTCGAGATAGTAAATTTGCTATTAAAAACAGCAGCCATCTTAAGAAAATGTTATTGAGATTAGCTTCCCTTTAATTTCTATTCATATGAAAATGTATTTAAATATGATCGTCTTGTTGTGTAGTCCGTATTACAAAGCATTTTTTTTTTAAATGTGAATTTCCTAACAAACAACTTTATTAATTCTAGAAGCATTGTGAGATGCAACTTGTATCCATGTATTAAATCACGTTTTTTTTTTACTAATGTTTATTTGATCTTACTATTATTAAATAGTTGTGAGTTTTTTCTTATTGTTTGAATGTTCACTATTTTCATTTCAGGTTTTTCTTTTCATCAATTAGTAATTCTATCGTAACTTATGACATTTTTTTACTTCTCTTTACCATAATTAAACCCCAACCTCCGTCATATTTTTGTCGTCAATGTCACAACAAGTCATAATGTAAAAAAAGTACGCTTCACTCTGCCTTATCTAAGATCTCTAACCATAATTTTGACAACATTAAATGTTTGTCATCATTTATATATACAGAGAGACAAAATGTATTATCCACCAGCTTCCCTCGTAAAACATCATCTAAAACAATGAGCCAGTCCACCCCTTAAGTGCGTGTTGTCATTATTTATGGTCGATCGCAAGTCTCCACCTGCCAGACACATTTTGGTTATCCTTTGTTGTCAAATTGTCAATATCAAGTACACAAGTGAGTGATATGGGGTTGTCCATAAATGATGTCACATATGATTTGCTACGGGAGTGAGTGAAGATTTGTGACGTCAACTCAGGCGGCTTTGCAATTTATGACGTGTCGGTCTCATGAATGAAGGGAGGTGAACGGGGAAAAATACCTAGGTGATTGATGGAGAACCTCTATAATGCTTTGTTCAATCAAAATAACGATAAATAAGCATTAATATACGTATACCTTGCTTAAAACGAATCATCACAAATGTTGCAAGCCTGCTAGTTTAAGACATTCGGCAAAACGGCCGCAACACATTATCCCCGTCAAAAAGGCTTGCCACCAAATGCCTGCCGACGAATAAGCCGCGTCTAATGCGGGGCGTTAGGAATACGGCCATTAGCATGGGCCGCGTTAGAGCACCAGTAGGCTATCGCGCTTTGTAAGATGACGTAAATACTTAAATTCAATTTCGCTAAACTAAGCGAAAATTTAGTAATGTTCCATCGTTTGAGGAAATTTATTTTCTTGGACTTAAATTGAAATATCATGTTGACTGTCTGGCTCTTAATTTCCGAATATCACTTTTAATGTATCAAGATTCAGAACTATAATTTACTTTAATAAGTGACATCTTATCGTTTATTGTGGTTTTTATAAAGCGCAGAGCAGCTTCAAAATCGGACGGCCATCCTGTTTTCACCAAGCTTCTTTTGGAGCTTAATATGGGTAGTCTAGTTCTATACGATGAGAGCTTAATACATTTTTAAAGGGCCGAAAGTTTCAAGACAACAAGCTTGCAGAAATAACTACGTACGTTTAAATGGACGAGTGATAGATGTGTTAGGGGCCGTTTAATGAACACCAACTTATGTAATCAAATTAAACGTCGCAAAAGCGTCAAAAAGGCAGTGCTTGTTGTTTTTTTTTCTATAAAATTAGCCTAACGGTCGGCGGTACCGCTACATGACGTCACGTGCGAGCGTTAACTCGGTGACGATGTGCTAAGTGGGGGAATGAAAAAGGTGGGGTTCAAGAAATGCGACTCGGCAAGCTTTTTACATTTCTTGACCCTTCTTAATAGTTCTTTCGTCCCCACTGAGAAAATGGATCACCAATGAATGACGCGTCATACTTCTACAGCTGGTCTTTCTCCCACAACCATCCCGTTTTCACGAGAGAAAAAAAACCTGACCCGTCTCCAAAATCACATCGCTGAGTTCTATTCAACCTCTCCCCACCACAAATCACAATTTCTATCTGAAGCAATATGTTCATATGTTTGCTCTGTAATAATGCACGTTGTCATTACTATCTTAAGCTCGACGTCATTTATGAGCGATCTAACATTGATTTGCTTACTGCAAATAAAGTGTTCAAAAGTTCGACCTCCCAACAATTGTTGTGGTCTTGGATGCACACTATTAAGTCTGATAAGGTCTATTAGTCATTCATGTCAACTATATTAAAAAAAAATTACTATACAGGGGGTCATCCATAAATGATGTCATGCTTTTTTTTGACGATTTTTACCTCCCCCCCTCCCCTCCGTCACACGTCGTCACAAAAAGCCAGACCCCCCCCTAAAATGACGTCACACCTCAGCCTACAACCCCCCTCAAAATTGCAGTTGAATTGTTTTTAAACAGCTATATTTTTCCAAAATCTTGTCTGAACTCTGTCAAAATAGAGTATTTTAATCAATTGTTATTACAATGTATTAAAACAGTTTTTTAAAACGCAAAATAATGTCTAAAATTCGTTTTCTAACATTGCTTTTTTAAAATGCAAAAGTGTGACGTCGCACCATCTGAACCCCCCCCCCCCCTCCCCCTCATCACACAACGTCACAAAATTACGGACCCCCCCCTCCCCCCTACGAGTGTGACGTCATTTATGGACGACCCCCGGCATATACTAAAGCAATACAAAACAATCATATTAAACCACAAAATCAACACAAAAGACATGTGAATAGACAATTTATTGTTTTTAAAACATGGCCACTGCTTGTATTTACTCATTGTTGTCTCGAACGGAGTAGTTTAAAGTTTATTCCAGGATATTTATGACTGGTTTGGTCTTGGATTGTGATTTGTTTTTCAATTATCTGTTATATTATGTAAAATATGACATAAATTTGGCCAAATGAAAGAAATATTCATTAGTTACCTTCATCGCACATTACTAGCTACGTTGGAATTTACGACGCTAAACTAAGATTTTACCGATTTTTGCTAAGAAAAAAAACAACTTGGGAAAAGTGAGATGGAACTGTGAATTATAGTTGATTAAAAAGGACATCCTATTCCTATTTCACCTGATATTTGTTCTATGCGAATTTTAAATAGTAATTGACAGTTGAATATTAATGTGAACTACTAACTAAATTGATGCATAGGACTAATTAATATAGCCTATTAGGATTTATTTTAAAATTACTAGATCTATTAGGTCTAATTAGTAATTAGACTAGTATAGATTTAATTATAGTGCATAATGATAATTGATCAGTTTATCTATGACCAACGTAGCAGAGAAATATTATCCTAAAAGCTAAACTTAAACCATGTCTAATATTTTTTTTAATGAAAATGTAACACAATTAAAAAAAATAGCACTGCTCTCTTCTTAATCTATATCTCACTCCCCAATCACAATAAATGCTTTTATTATTGTAAGATATTATTCCCAGTCGTATTTAGCATGAAATGACAGCCGACTGTGAATAGCCCAAATACGGCTATTCCCAACCGAATACGGCTATTCCCAACCAGCTGGGAATAGCCTAAACCATTGGCCTATTAATTTATTAACTAGATCTATAGGCCATAGGCGTAACTACTATTAACTAGACTCTTTCAGCTATCATGATTTTCTTATTTTAATGTTAACGATTGATGCCAGTTGATAGTCATGATTTAAAATCTAATTGGAATGTACTTTAAGAACTCATGCCAGGATTTTATAACCATATTATTAATTTTAACTACGCCGTGCATAATTTAAAAAAACATTTAATGGGCCTCTCAAATACCTTTGAGACTTTTAAACTACTTTTCTCGCTCCATTCAATAATTATGCCTATTTTAATATGAACATATTCCTTGTTTTAAGTCCCCGCAAGAAACCATGACCAGTACAGAATGAGGTATTTAAGAGAAATGTACAACAGAAGGTTAAAAGTTGGTCCTGAAAAACTAAGGAAAAGATCTGATTGGATAAACTGGTAAAATAACAAGCTTACTGTTTTTTTAATCCTATTAAATTAATGAAATGGTAGTATGAATCCCGAAAACAAAGAGAATTATTCTAAATTCAAAGTTTATTGCACTCATTATTGTTAAATTTTATATGATGTTTCGATTAATGTACTTAAACATTCAAAATGTATACTCTTATAACTGTTTTAAACATTTTCAACAGGAACTATGATGCAGAAATCTTTTGTTTTGGTAAAAGGCTAAGTGAAGATTTCAATGAATCAACTCTAAAGCAAGCATTTATTCACAGGTAAGTAAATCTGAATTGTTTTATTTGATTATGGTGGAATGTAATTTCTATCTGTTATTATTTATTGCCTTAATGATTTGTGCTGTTCTTTAGGAAGTGTGGGGGAGTTAGGTTTTTCGGGCTGTCAGCAATATTGGTAACGTATAACATTGTTGACAGCCCACACAAATATTATACATTTATTGTTGACCCACCGCATGTAACAGGTCAATTTTTTTTGCAGATCCTATGTAGATGCAGAGAAAAAGAAAAGGGAAAAGCTTGGCCTAGATGATGCTGTAATGCAGCTACAGCTAGAAGACAATACAGAGCTTGCAGAACAAGGCATGTATTTCGTGCTTATATATTAAATGATTCAGTTGTGAGTTCATAGAACAGCTTCTTTTGATCCTATGGTATTCCAGGTAGTGTAGGCACATAGTGTTTCTTCCACTGTTTAAAGTATATATTTTCTATATAAATTCTATTTCGTTGGGGGGGGGGGGTGGTAGATGCCTGAAAGAAACTCTGTAGGCACATCATCTAAACTGGGTCGGAGTTTCCACAAAACCAGAATTTTCTAGATAGCCAAGGTCTTAACATGAGACAGCTTGGCTGGGTTTCAGAGCACTGGTTTCCTGAATTTGTATCGACACTACAGTCTGATGTGTATGATGTATGATGAGTTCACAGCTCCTCTTGGAGGAAGTAAATGTGATTAGGCACAGCATGGACAACTCAATATATTCATATACCGTCAAAGAAACACGTGAACTGTCTTGTGGACTATCATGATACTTTTAGCAAGGGCTGTTCTAGTTTGATGCATGATAAATTAGAAAACCAGTTAGTCAAAAATGTTTGGTTTGCAGTTAGCTTGTGAGCCGAGATCCCACGTCCATAGGGCACGTGGCTAGTTTAAGTAATAATTATCTACAATAATTTAGACATGTTCTAAAGTTATTCATAAACTGTATCTTATTTGTCATGAATTCAAGTAGGAGTTAAGTTATTTTAAAAAGTGCAATGGCTAGTGTTAATTGATGTGTAGCACATGTCTTAATAGGCACTTAACATTGACTACTTAATGCTAGGTGAGAGGTCCCAGTCGACTGACTGACTTTACCATACATGGTATGATACAAAAAAACAAGCCCTCCAGAATAATAAAAATGTATTGCATAAACTTGAATGAAATAGCAAGAAAGAAAGTGATAAAAAAATTTTAAGTAATGTAAATTTAAAAATATGCCTCATGTTTAATTTATAGGTTCAAAGCTGATGAGTAGCTACATCAAAATCTATTTAAGAAACATGTATCCATATATGTTTGAAGAAGGCATTAGGTAAATAAAATTTTAATATAACAGCTTTTATTTTCTATTTGTTTTATCTGGTTTTATTCTTAAGTAACAAATGGCTAGTTGAAATTGAAGATCTTTTTTATTAATGTTATTTGTAAGTTGTTGTTAAATTACTCGCCTGTCAGTATTGCCTGTCAGTATTGTTGTTAATTAAGTATAAGAATAAGTTGACTTTTTCTATGCCTATATTGTGGTTCAACTTATTTTTATTTTCTTATTGTTCCCAGTGCTGTGCATAATTTTCTGATGACTAATAGAATGCTTTCTTACATCGCAAAACATATTGGCTGTCGGGATCTTATTCTTTCTGAGGTACCATGTTGAGAAATGTATTGTTTTAGTCTTGTCAGCATTTCACTTCCATTTTTAAAATCATGTACCATATTTTTGTGTGAAATAATGTAAACTTACTTTTATCCAGGAGTTTCCAGTGCGGTCACCAACCCTTAGTCTAACCTTTAAAGCTATTGTAGGGGCCATCTTAAAAGATCAGGTATTATCTCTTTACAATTTTCACTGCTGCTCATTTGTTCAGTATTAAACTGATGAAGACCATGCTTTTAAGTGTGGTTTTAGTCCATTTAGAAGGTTTTAGAAAAAAAAATGTGCACGTATTTAAAATATAACAGATAGTTTGTAATTTTTTTTAAAGTATTTTTTGCCTTTCAATGTGAGTTAACATTGTCAGATTTATGTTACAAAATATACAGTAAACATTTTAATTTAGATAAAAACCCAGGCTCTTCCAAATTGAGCTGAATAACTAATTAAAAGTGATAGTCTTCAGATGAATTATGCTAATGTATTATTTCTTAATGTATTTTTTCTTAATGTATTATTTTTTTGGGTGGCAGCCACCCTCAGTTTATACCTAGGCAAGTGTCAAGCCATGTTAGTACAGTTGTCTTTCTTTTGTTGTTCAAGTTATCAAATTACGTATATGGGGTTTTTCTTTTCTGTGAATGACACTGCACTTGATATTCCTTTATTTGAGTGTTGCTTCTGTTACAACTAACAACATATTGATTTAGTTGGCCTTGTCTTTTGTATCTAGAAAGAATTGTGTTATGTTTGTATATTAACACTAAACACTTACTTGGGTAGGGCAAGGAGCAAGCGGAGAGGTTTGTCCGGGATTTTGTGCTTCCCCAGCTGATTGGGAAAGACATCAATGAATTATGGGAGATCATCAACCCCATGGGTCTGTTGACGGCTGTCCTTGCCATGATTGGGAAGGGGCCACCAGAACCAAGGTTGGTCGTCTAAAAAATTATTTTATTTTTACTTTTTACATTAAAAAAACCCTATTATAGTTTGTTGTGCTATACTTATGTAAAATGGCATGTTTTTTTTTTAATCGCAACAGGTTATTATGGAAATCAGCAACAAACACAATCATGTCCCTTTATTGGGTGGGAATATACAGTGATAAAATATTAATTGCAAAATGTAAGTTGCCCTATGTTTTATTAATCAAGTATTTTTCCCATGCAAATAGGATGTTTGAAATTTTGTAAGCTTTATTTTCTTTAAATAAATCAAAAAGTACTAATTTAAAAGAAACAAACATGTGTAAAATGTTCTAGTTCTAACCTTTATTTATAGCATCTGGTGAGGCAGTAATGAACATTTGTAAAATGTTCTAGTTCAGACCTTTATAGCATCTAATTAAGCAAAAAGATGTGTAAAATGTTCTAGTTCTGAACTTTCTTATTTCCACAGCACCTGGAGAGACTGTAACGATAGCAGAAGAAATGGCTGCGAGGGAAGCTCTGAAGAAAATCATGAAGACGGACGACAGTAGGGCACCTTTACTCCTGGGCAGAATGGCCGAAGGTTTGTCCTTAGATGAAAGTAAAGTCAACATCTCAGCGGAAGATGTCATCAAACAGTTCTACTCATCTAGCCAGCAAAAAACTGCTTCATCATAGCACAGACGATTGACTTGTTTTTGTATTTGTTTGCGTCTAGCATTAGAAATTTATATCTTAAAAACATTTTTGTCTCTGTTCATTTTTATTCACTGTTGTTTTTCTGTTGTCCCATAATTTGCTTACTGGTTCTGTTATCGCCTTTCTGTTTAAAATTTAATTATGCATTATAGGGATCGGTAAACCAGACAGCTTCCTTCTCTTGTCATCACAGTATCCAGGACTTCACTAGGAAAAAAAACTATGCCTTAGATTGTACTGCATGCTATTTATCAATACATCACAAAGTGTTTAAGATATGTATTAATAGGTTTAATAGATATCTATCTTCATTACCTCTCCTCACTTTTAGCAGTAACACGTATGAGAGAAACCTGTAACGATCACACGAGTTTGGATCCATGAGTCCACCCATCTATGAGAAGCACATTAAGGTTTTGTAATGCAAAGGAGGCTGGGCGTAGTACTGTCTACAAATTATTTTAAGTCATTGAAACAGATTAACTCAACTTCATATGGCCTATTTGTTTTGGCCATTTATGGGAAAAGTTGTGATAGTGATAGGTGAGGAAACTAATAAGTAAAACAACTTCTCTTAATTTTTTTCTTGAATTGTTTCTGTTATCCAAATAAAATTTCTGTCTATTCAAACACAATGCAAACATAAGCAACATATTCTAGCTTATGTTTTATAACTAATGTTAAATACAGACAAGCTGGCAAGGCAGGTAGGGAAAGTGACCAAAAAAAAAAAATTCAATCTCTCTCGGGTTGAGACAATTTTATTACATTTCAAATAATTGATGGCAGATATAAATACAAATTCAGCTTAAATATTGATTATCAAATATTTAATAATTTAAAGATACAGAAGTTTGTTTTATTTGAATTTGACAAGCATTTAATTTATCAAACAGATTTAAATAAATGATGCATAACAAACAACAAAAAACATCAAATCTCTTCCTTTCAAAGAATAAATTCACATACTGGAAACAGCTTAAATTAAAAACTATTTTATAGAAGAAATTTGGCTAACTAATTATTTACAAACTACTTTGAAAATGTTAGCTGACATTTTTAATAGGGACAAACAATTTGAACAAAACATGAAAATTCAAACTTTACACTTAAGCATTTAGTTAAAATTGTTACATAAAATTTTAAAAAAATGACATTAAAACACTTAAGCAATAACTGAAAGGGTCACTGTATTAACTCTTTTGACTCTAAACTACAAGTCTTCACGTGCCTAGTCAATAAACATTAATTTTCTATTTTGTTGAAAAAGACTATACTCAGGAAGTGATAGGCTGGTCTACCTTTATTTCAGTTCTAACCTCCTGTCTCTGTTTATAAATGTACTAAATTTTATTTTGGAATTGTAGCCAGAATGTTGAAATTTATGTCCCTGTTAAGAGCAGCGAAGTCCCTTGGCCATCTGTCGTAGTACTAATACAGCAGCAAATGCTGCACCTTGGCCACTTATATCCTTGGCCAAAATCATTTTTACCTGAAATAAAAAATTTATCCAGCTTAATTTTATAATTTAAATAATAATAAAGTTTTAACTAACAACTATTGTTTTAACGAATAATTTAAAATAGCGACAAAGCATTTTTTATACATGATATATTTTCTCCTGTGATATTTTGTCTTGTGATTATTTGTCCTGTCATCTTAATTAGATATATAAAATATGGGTTACCTTAGTCTGTGGACTAAACTTCTCAAACACCTCCATCATGCTGTTGTGAAACTTTGGGTGCCTTTCGTGAATTGAACCATCAACTCCAATAGTTAATTCAGATTGTCTGGCATAGTTGATGAGAACTGACATGACTAGAATACAATACACAGGACTGAGATAATACAAGACAGGAATTACATTAGACATTATCTCACACATTAATCTCACAAGACTCAGTCTAATTAAGTACCCAGCATTAGTTGGGTGAGCCAACTTGCCAGCAGCTATGATGTAGGCTCCTCTATATGAAATAAACTCACACACTCCTCTCACAAGACTCAGTCTAATTAAGTACCCAGCATTAGTTGGGTGAGCCAACTTACCAACAGCTATGATGTAGGCTCCTCTATATGAAATAAACTCACACACTTCTCTCACAAGACTCAGCCTAATTAAGTACCCAGCACTAGTTGGGTGATTGAACTTACCAGCAGCTATGATGTAGGCTCCTCTATATGAAATAAACTCACACACTTCTCTCACAAGACTCAGCCCAATTAAGTACCCAGCATGAGTTGGGTTAGCCAACTTACCAGCAGCTATGATGTAGGCTCCTCTATATGAAATAAACTCACACACTTCTCTCACAATGGCAATGTCTTCTTCTGTAGCCACAGAATCTAGGTCAAATTTCTTCAAAACATTTTTTGTGTTTGTTGTGGAATCACCTACATCACTGGTAGTAAACAAAAAAGGTTATATATTAGCCAACACATCCTATTGGTTTAGGTCAGGGGTCGGCAAACTTTTGAGACGGAAGAGCCAAAAGTTACGATTTACAAAATTTCCCAGTTTTAAAGAGCCACTAACATTTTTATTTCAATATTATGATATTTGATTAGGATTTTACATATGTAGATTCCATACATATACACATACACATACATATACATATATTTATATATATATAATATTTTTAAATAAATAGCTTTCAATATGAAATAATATTTATTCAAATAAAAACATACACGTTTTTAACAAAAAATATTAAGGTATTTTAACTAGCTCTGCAAGAATGATAAAAATCATTCATCAAATTATATAACTATAATTATTTTAAAATATTTACAATAGTTTGGCCTTGCATGCCTTTTAAAAGTTTGTTTAAACCTGGCTCTTAAGTTGTTTTTAGTTTCAAGCACGCCTCTAGATTTTTATTTGTTAGTTGGTTTCTTTACTTTTTATTATATTCATGCAAGAAAACGCTTGCTCGCATGAATATAGTGACCCAAAGATCGTCAGCACTCCAAATGCCAACTTCTTTACCTCACTGTAGTATCCTGGAAGACTATTCCATGCGTCACATAATAGTGCCCCAACTCGTGACATTTCTTTTAGAGCTGTCTACTTGTGCAGCGAAACAACATGTTTTACTGGACCTCAAACTCTCCTAGCTTGCTCTTAAGATCTGTGAACCTAACACTCCAAATAATGTTTGGTTTTCAAATCCAGCAATTGCATTTGAAGCGAGCCAGCATCAATTCCAAATAGCTCAAAGTTAATTAACCTCATTTGTTTTTATGATGAGAGATTCTACTATGAATGTCAGAGTACTTGCATTTGTTTTGAATTGCTCAATTAAGTGAATCCAACCTTCATTGTGTTTATTGTAATGCTGAAGTAATTCATGTTAATAGCAGCATTGGTTACATCATGATATTTTTTTTAGATTTTTCAAAATTAAATAATTTATCTCTCTCTGTGTCTTCAAACAAAAAAAAAAGATATTTTTTAACAATCCACTTCTTCAAGCGAGGCATATGCTTGGTTTTCCTTTCCTTGCAGTTTTACATTTAGCACGTTTAGTTTCCTTGTGATATCCACCATGAAGTTAAATGTTTCAATTCGGGATGAACAAGTACATTGAAAATACGGAGTAACTAAACATTCTAATATAATAGCGAGTGTTTATTGTTTAAATTTATCATTATACGTTCAACACCGAATGTTGCAAAAAAAATTATGACTTTTAGTTTTATTAGTTTTAAAAATAAAATATAAAAAATTATTAATATTTGTGCATGGAGCTGAAGAGCCGCATCTTAACATCAAAAGAGCCGCATGCGGCTTGCAAGCCGCAGGTTGCCGACCCCTGGTTTAGGTTGTTAAATTGAATTTCTAAAAATACTCTTATATCATCATACCTAACTTATCTACTTTTATATTTTAATTAATGAATTATTTCTATTTAAGATGGTGGTATTACAGATGTGTTTACAATCTTGTTGTCTACAACAAATGAATACAATTTGAGAAAATAGTTTTAATGTAGATTTTAAAATCCCTGATATAGTTAGCTTTAAATTACTTGTTTATTGCAGCAAAAATATTACTACCAGGATGGAATGAAACTAAACTAATTTCTGGAATATTTTTAAAATATACAGATTTCTTTGTTGGATAACTGTATTAAGTTGGGAATAGGGCATTCCCCCCCCCCCGACATTACCCCCCAGAGTAATTACCCACTGTCAATTATCCCTCATCCAGTAGGACATTACCCCTCCTCCCACTGGACAGGGTCAGAATTAGGGTTAGGGCTAGGTTTAGGGCTAGGGATAGTGTTAGTCTTAATCCAATGTCTAGTTTTGGTTTTGTGTGAAGTTTTAGGCTAAGGTGGATGCTTAGGTTTTGGTCTTTTTCTTAAGGTTAGGATTAAAGCAGTATATAGGTATAGAATTCTAGTTAGAGTTAGGATTCCAACTTGAGATTGGGGGTAACTGGGGGGGGGGGGGGTAATTGACAGGGGGTAATTGCTCTGGGGGTAAATACGGGGAGGGGGTTGTCCTGTAGCCGTTAAGTCAATTGATTAAAGTGAATATAGAAACTACCACCACATGATTCAATTTCTTTCTGTAGAGTTACCTCTCCACGGATGTAACATGGGAGGTTGTAAACTCCCACCTCCCATCCACCAACTTCCCTCCCTGGCCATTGAAAAGTGTCCCATCTTTGATCAGCCTGACCAAAACCAGACGCACAAACTCTCCCAGGTACAACCCTGAGAACGATTTCTCAAACCTGAAACATAAAATGAAATTTTTTAAATCTGCACACAGTATCTACATGCATTAAGTAGATCACAATTTTAAAATTAATGATCCATAATAATTTTAAAAAGCAAAAGTTTAGATAATTCTATGTATAGAAGGTCCAGTGTGGTGAGACTGATGACTTTCCAGCCACATTAAGTGTCCCCAACATGTCATTTACTCATTAAAGTTGGGTGGAATCAGGTCAAAAATCTAGACTTGTCCAGGACCCAATTCATAATTTTTAGTGCATGACGTCAAATGTTTGACCACAATAAATATTTAGTAGATTCAAGGAACTAACGGAATATTTATAAATAGTAGGGTATAACGAGCAGTGTTCATTATAAAGCAAGCTTAAATTAAAATGGTATGGTTTAGACTCTGTAATTGTTTGTACATATTTGTTTTCATAAAACTTATATAATTAATCTAATACAGTTAAAATAACAGTTTGTACATTTCTGTTTCATTAGCATTGATCAATTGCAGGTGATAAAAAAGCAAACGATAATTCCTACTGACGTGTAGGATCCTGGAATATTTGAAAATTTGTCGATTTCTTTCTCGTATTCACTTGTGTAGAAGTCCATACAGCCGTTGTCTCCTGTAGATCCCAACATTACATGTGAAATGTCCTGGATTAGGATTAATGTTAGACAGATTAGGATTAGATTATTCAATGATATGACAGCTATTAGATTTAACATTCTCTTAGTAATCTTAATTTCCTTTTAAATAGCTAATGTAAATCATGAATGGTATTAGATATTTTAAATTAATATCTATGTTTTTAAGCATACTTTGTTTAGTATGTTGTTATGTTATATTTGTTAGTCATCACAGCAAAACTGGGTAGATATATGACAGTAATGGCAAAAGTATTATTTTAATGCAGTTCAAAACTAAGTTAAATTGTCAACAGATGAATGATTTACTATTTAATTTGACAAATTGCCTCAGTAATTGCTAACATCCGTTTGTTATATAATAAGTTTTATTTAGCAAACTTGAATAATGTATATAAACCTAAAATATTCTTACTTGCTGAGGGTTCTCATAGTCTCCTGTCCATCTTTCAATGTCTGAAATGTTTGCTACAAAAGCTGCGTTAGCTCCAGTACCTTGGGAGAAAGTGAAACCATGAAACATCATTAATTAAAGATCAGTGTTTCAAACTGACAAAAAAGAATCAGCCAGGCACATTACGATGAATGAACAACTCTACCATTACAAGCAATAAAAGGTTTAGATATAAACTCACAACAGGGATACTGGTAAAACCATTTGTGTATTCTTGACATGCAAGCTTGAGTTGTCATTCGTGTTTTGCAGCTTTTAACCCCGCCCCTCTCCAACGTCACAAAGTATCAAAACACTTTCCCACCCAAAAACAGCACTTAAATATAAGCCATCCACTTTTTTTCCCCCACTTCAGTTTAGGGGACATAACCATGCTAATGTAATTGGCCGAAATTATTAATTGATTTGTTTCCCTTGGTATAGCTAAAGTACTGTTTGTTAGGTATGTTAGTTTTGAGAGTGTGGGTGAGGAATGTGGGGTGCATATTTATTTTAGTACAGAGCATTTATCAGATTCATTTAATTGATCAATTTCCATAAAAATTATTTAAAATTCAGTTTAAAATTACCCTCTTTTAAAAGCAAATATATAACTGCACACTTTCATACCTCGCCACTTCCCCTTCGACATCGTCACACAATCCCACTAATGTGAGATCATTTAAGGACAACTTATCTAAACTAGCCACCCCAATTATTTGTCAAACTAACATTATAAAAATAAGTAAAAATTTACATCATAAATTCATCTTCACTAACCTATCCCAAGCCCAAATCTCCATTTATAATCCAGGCCGTTTCCTGCCATCAGAGCACTCACTGTGTCATTCAAGACAACCACCACGTCCACAGGCAAGTCCTGTTAAAAACAAAAATAACCATCATTTCATGATATTTATCTACATTATCTTTCAGACAACTGTAATTTTAACAAAACCGTAAAGTAATGTGACTACATTTTTGTTTTAATAGTTGAGTAATTCTCATAATAGCAGTTTATTTTTAAGAAAAAAAGCTTATTTTAACTGGAATTATTTTTGTGTAATTGTCACAAATAAAAGAGCATCCTATAGTAAAAGTAGCAATTAGTTCTAAATTAGTTAAGTACTGCAAAAAGTAATTTATATAAATTTTAACAAGTTGGTATCAGTGTAGTAATTAACAAAGGTGTGACCTTGGCTTTCCTCTGTATGGCAGCTTCAAGCATGGCAACAGGATTTCCACCAACACCATCTGGACATTTGAACTTTTTAGGGCTGGTCAAGATGATCCTATTGTATGCAAGTTGTCTGGACGAAAATGAAAAAGTGAAACCTGGAATACAGACACGAGCCGGTAAATAGAAATAAAACAAGAAGGAATAGTTATATATAAAAACATTTTATTTTTAATAACAATTTCCACAGACAAAAGAAAACATATAATAAAAAAGGGATAAATGATTTAAAATGTAGTGTTTTGAAAGAAACATTTTATGTGATGAATCATGGGTAAAAGAAGAATAATTTACACATAAGTATGTGGGTTTAACTTTGTAGAATATGATTAGGAGGTGAGAATCTGATTCCATATTATATTAGTGCCATTGAGCCACAAAAAAATGTGTTTCTTATATGTAATATTACAAAAATAAAATTTTAGCATTAACACAACAAATACAGAAAGAATACAAAGCTCTGTAAAACAAATATATTAAACCCAATTCAAACACATTTAAAACCCAATACAATAATGATTTATTGATTATTTCAAAAGTATATATTTCTACCTGCTGGAATTTTTTCCTTTGAATTAGCCAGCCCTTGATTTAGAAGAAAATCTTGAACACTTTCAGCAATAAAATCAAACACCTGTAAGAAAAAGTCATTTTGTTAAATTTTAAAATTGCTTCCATTTATTTTCATTATCTTAAATTGCCAGAATGAAATTCCGTTTTATTAATTGTATCACCGAATCAAACAATTTAGCAAAGAGTTTCCTTAGTTATATTAGTAGTATTTCTGAGGATAACCTTAAAAAAAAAATTGAATTTAAAATGGATTAGTTTGTTATTAAACAGAAAAGAGTGCAAAAGAGAGATAACTCATGTAAGCGCCACTAACAACATCAAGACTTGTATAAATTTTTAACAAAAATGAACCGACAGGTGGCAAACGCAAAGACAGACAACTCCTGAAGGGCCACTAACCCCAGCAGAAGGTCCACTCAGAGTTTCATCAGTCAGTTCGTAGTACTGTGTTGTTGTGTCTGCAACTCCATCTTTAAATCTGACTAGAACCACACGGAACTTGGTACCTCCCAGATCTAGACCCAGGTAGTCTCCCTGCTCTGGGCAAAACATTGGGCAAGTTTGACACATTCATAAGCAGGACATTATTTACGTATTGTTCTACTATCTTAGGCCCTAAATAACAAAATTCTGAATGATTTATAACTAACCCAAATATTCAACAATGTATAGTAAAGAAAAAAGTATTTTTAAAAAATACTCTTTCGCCACTTTCGGGCCTGATAGAGTTCATCTGCTTCTGTACCCTCTGGATTTTAGGGGATAGTTTGGTCAGTTCTGTGCTTACCCTCGCGTGTTGGTTGACTTGTCTTTTCGTGAAAGCAAGTAACTTTTTAACCTCACTCAGCTGCAGAGTTTCTTTAAGAGGCCCCACCCCCCAAAAAAATTTTTTTACCGCCCCCCCCCCCCCCCGAACGAAATGAAATTTATATAATTTATATAGAAAATATATACTTTTAACAGTGTCCACCCCGGCCCCCCCCCCTCCCTTCGAAAATTTCAAGTGACCCCCCCCCCCCCCCCCCCGGAGAAAAAAGTCTGGAAGAAACACTGCTCAGCTGCTCCAAGCTTAGGTAAAACAAAATGTGACTTATATAATAATCCCCATGTTGATGGGTCATCCATAAATGTCAAATAAACAGTACTATTTCTTAGTTAATTCTTTATACAGGCCTACCTCTGTTAAAGAGAGATTAATTAATATTGTACAGAAGATTTACAGTGTTATCTGGTCATCATTTTAGGGGCATTATGATATTTTGTGACAACGTCTTCAGCGGACCTTCATTTGTGGACAACCTATCATATCTTATGTGATTTGATAGATACATGTTTTATTCTTTAGAGGCATAAGTAAATGAAACAAACTACCTGTTCCATTATGTAATCTCCTGATAAATCCGCCCAGCATTAGGTCTGACTTTTTCCTGATGTTTTCATCTGAGCTGTTGGCTAGATGCATTTGTTCTTTGAATTCATGCATAAGTTTTTCTAGAATCTCATCAGTCAGGCTGAGGGGCTTCAGTACTTGTTCCAGCTAATTAGAACATTTAATTACAGCTAATTAGAACATTTACTTAAAGCTTATTAAACTTTTTGAAATTGTGTTCTTGAAGCTATGTAAAGCATTTTAAATATAATTTTAATTCCAGGAGCAAGTGAAAATTTGGGTAAACCTCTATTTTTATTACTGGCTTTTATGTAGGCCTATATTCATAGATATTTACTTTAACCCGCATTCTGATAAAATTAAGTAAAAAATGAACTGAATTTAAGAGATTATTTCAAGAAATCAAGATTTTGCTAGCTTTTTTTTTTTACTTTCTCGTATATACGAAGTATTGAGAAAGTCTTGTAATCGTGCAAAAAAAAAAATCGAGATTTTTACAAATCTCGACGTTTTACACCTCACTGATACGGAAAAACATAATTTTGCAATCTTGTCCGTATGTCTGTGTGTCTGTCTGTGTGTCTGTCTGTGTGTCTGTCTGTCTGTCCGTGTGTAAACACGATAACTTGAGTACCGTTACTGCTAGGTTGATGAAATTTCATATATAAGTATTTTATCAAAATCGTAGATTCGTATCAACTTTTGAGCGATTTCCGATAACCGGAAGTGGTACTTTTCCTACTTTGAATTTTTCAAAAGCCTATAACTTGAGTACTATGTCAGATAGATAAACGAAATTTCACATGTAAGTAAAAGATCTAATTCTCTACCTTCTGTTAAATTTTGAGTAATTTCCGTTGACCTGAAGTAGTAATTTACGCTACTTCCGATTTCTCAAAAAACTAATGTAAATTTTAAAAGTACTAATAATATTGCGCACTATTATGCGCTTTTTTATTTGGCGTTCACTTGGTGTGCAATTAATTTGTCTACGAGATTTTATTCTATTTTTAAAACTTTAAGTATTTAAAATGGATTAAAAATCATGTCTATAGCCTGAGTTCCCATCCCCTGTTATTTTATATAAGAATATTCGAGAAAGTTTAGGGGAGATCACTCCCGGTTTATTTTCTGACAGTATATTGCATTGTGAATGAGCATCCTTTTAATCCTTTACATTTTAATGCATTGCTGAATACCGACTTTGTTTATAGTCAGTCTTAATATTATCATTGTGTTATATATTCTAACTTTTAACATTCTATGATAAAATACAACCTTGCTCCATTTTTCTTCACTAAGTAGTTTTTGTGTTTTGAGTTTAGAATTTCTACCTTCAAAACTCATTTTTCATGTAGGCCTATAGTCTGAAAATAATAGAATTTAATTAAGAATAAAAGTATAAATTGAGGCTGCTGCCTAATAAGTAAATGATAATTAATCCTGAACTTTGAACCACTCAGTTTATTTTTTTTTTCTTTGTTCGAAACGAAAATTAAGTGCCCAAAATTATGCACATAAACCTGCAACAAATCTATATTTTAAAAATCAAGTTCTCGATAGGCTTTTATGTCGCAAATGTGAACGCAACTTTAGAACTCTCCTCAATGACATAGTCATAAAGAGTCAAAGATAGCATAGTCTGTTTTTTAAATTCTTCTTATCACACTACCCCTAAATCTGTCCTAAACTATACGAGCCGACCCGCGGCGTATCATAAGCCGCTATTTAGTTGTTTTATTTTCTAATTTTCAGTAATTCAAAATTTATGAATTCGACAGTACCGACGCTGCCACTGAAAATATTTGCTTTAAAACACTAGGGGGTCATTCATAAATGACGTCACACTCGTAAGGGGGAGGGGAGGGTCCGTAATTTTGTGACGATGTGTGATGAAGGGGAGGGGGGGGGGGGTCAGATGTTGCGACGTCACACTTTTGCATTATAAAAAAGCAATGTTAGAAAACGAATTTTAGACGTTATTTCGCGTTTTAGATAACTGTTTTAATAAATTGTAATAGTTTAGACAAGAAAAGTATCGATGTTTAAAAAAAAATTCATCTGCAATTTTGAGGGGGTTGTAGGTTGAGGTGTGACGTCGTTTTAAGGGGGGGGGGGTCTGGCTTTTTGTGACGACGTGTGACGGAGGGGAGGGGGAGGTAAAAATCGTCCAAAAAGCGTGACGTCATTTATGGATGACCCCCTATCAGTAGCTCGTTAAGGACGATAACCCCCCCCCCCCCCCTCCTTTCCCCAACCCCTACCCCACACCCCCTCCCCGTGAAAGTAAACTCCTCTTCGTTACCTCCTCTAAGTTTAAAATCGTTTCAAACTAAATTATCTGCCCCTAATAGCCGTCACTAAACCCGTCTCTACGATTGTAAACATTTAGCGTGAACCACAGCTCATCAGGCCATGTAGGGGTGGGGGTGGTAGGGAGCGCGCTTACAGCTTGTTTTCTATCGTCTCCAAGAAGACAATTATATATATAGAAGATATAAAGCCGCCACCCAATCCCTAATCTAGACCTTGTATGATATTTATGCTATTTATAACTCCGACCCTAACAGTGTAACAACGATGTCGACAGACAAAATTTTACCTTTAGATCGCTGCTGTTGTAGAATTTTAGCCTTGCCTGTGTTTTATCAGAAACATTTGTTTTGTAACTAGTAGATCTAGGCCTACATTGCATTTACAGAGCAGCATACCTAGCTCTACAATTATACTATATGTAAGAGTCTATAATTAGCTTACGGGCTGATACAACTTTGATAACATATACACTAATATACAGATTTAAGTCGTGATATCTAACTAATTATAAAATCTGACGGAGTAATTTCCGTAATTATGTGACGATGTGTGATGAGGGGAGGGGGGATTCAGACGGTGTGACGTCACAATTTTGCATTATAAAAAGCAATATTAGAAAACTAATTTTAGCCGTTATTTCGCGTTTTAGAAAACTGATTTAATAAAGTGTAAAAGACATTGAATATAGTACTCTATGTTGACAGAGTTTAGACAAGATTTTAAAAAAATATCGTATTTTAAGAAAAGTTGAACTGCAATTTTGAGGGAGGGTTCTAGCCTAAGGTGTGACGTCATTTTAGGGGAGTCTGGCTTTTTGTAACAATGTGTGACGAAGGAGAGGGGGAGGTAAAAATCGTCAAAAAAAAAGCGTGACGTCATTTATGGAGGACCCATTATAGGACGAATGCTAGAGCGAATTAGGTCTGGAGTTCAGATCTCGGTTTAGACTGGGATCCGGACAAAAGGCTGACATGGACAAAAGGCCGACACGGACAAAAGGCCGACAAGACAAAAGGCCGACAAGACAAAAGGCCGACAAGACAAAAGGCCGACACGGACAAAATGCCGACAAGACAAAAGGCCGCCATCCAAAAGGCCGACAAGACAAAAGGCCGACAGGCAAAAGGCCGACAAGACAAAAGGCCGAAAGCCAAAAGGCTGACAAGACAAAAGGCCGACAAGTTTTATAAAACAACAAACTACTATTACAGACATGTTTAATTTTTTTATTGAAAACCAGTTACATAATGATAAGGGAATATTACAAAATAGAAAAAAATAGGGCCTAGTATAACAAATTGTACGCGACGCCACGCAAAAATTCAAGTGTAGTTCTGTTTCCCCTTTCTCCAATTACATTTGTTATTCTGTCCTCTTTCTGTAAATATTTTTTTTTTCTCTTTTTTGCTGGCTCTCCAAGCAATATTGCCTCCATCTCTACTTCAACTCTACCTTGTTGCTGCTTTAGTCTTTTTAGTAAACAAAAGACTCCAGGTTGATCCTTCCCTACAATTACCTGCCACCTCCTGTGCCACCCCTCAACCGTGTTTTGTGTCCTAGGAATCCCATGTACATGATTGTCATGTACAGACCAGAACTCTGGTGGAAAAAGTCGTGGAACCATCACCTCTCTTGTGTTTAACAACCTCACTCGACCACAAACGTAGGTCTCATCAAACCACTTCACCAACTCAGTTGTGTTTGGTGGGAAAATGTTTTTTAATTCATTAAATGCTGCCGGAATCTCTGCACTTGGAAGAAATGCCAGTGCTGCTATTTGCCGCATCAGCAGGCAGAACTGTGGATCCTGACCATAAAGAAGTGCCAAGCCCAACGCTTGTAGCTTTCGCCATATATTTTGGCTAAAATAAAAAAAAACACCATTTACTTGTAGCTGTTGGGAATTCAATGCAAGCATTTATTGCAGCTTTTTTATCAATACATCACAAAGTATTTAAGATATGTATTAATAGGTAAAATACATTAATAGATATCTATCTTCATTGCCTCTCCTCACTTTTAGCTGTAACACGTATGAGAGAAACCTGTAACGATCACACAGGTTTATTCCATTATGTAACATATTGTAACATTAAACTTTGTTTCCACAAAATTACGAATAAGCTCATCAGGTGTTGGCTTACAATAGTACTGAGCTTATTATAGTGATAACATTATGTTAAGACTGTTGCTAATCTACTCCAATCAGGTTTTTATAGACAGCATACTTGAAATGATTGTTTTCTATGAGATACAAAAATGCAAAGTTATTGATTTGCATACAGATGTTGGATACCAAAGGCTTGAGTTTGGATCCATGAGTCCACCCATCTATGAGAAGCACATTAAGGTTTTGAAGTAATACAACTTTACATATTTTTTTCTTGAATTGTTTCAGTTATCCAAAAAAAAATTATGTCTGTTCAGACACAATGCAAACATATAAGCAACCTATTCGAGCTTATGTTTTATAACAAACAAACCGACCCGTGGCGTATCATACGCTGCTATTTAGTTTTTTCTACTTTTCAGTAATTCAAAATTTGTGAATTCGACAGTACCAATGCTGCCACTGAAAATATTTGCTTTAAAACACTAAAACCCTCCTTTCCCCCAACCCTCCCCCCCCTCATGAAAGTAGCCTCCTCTTAGTTACCTCCCCTAAGTTTAAAATCGTTTTAAACTAAATTATCTGCCCCTAATAGCCGTCACTAAACCCGTCTCTATGATTGTAAACATAGCGTGAACCACAGCTCACCAGACCATGTGGGGGGGGGGGGTAGCGATATGCCTAGAGGGGAAGAGAGGGGGCTGCTAGGCACACTTACAGCGTGGTGTTTTCTAGGGTTTCAAGAAGAGAATTATGTATATAGTTGTTATATACAGACAAGCTGGCAAGGCAGGTAGGGAAAGTGACCAAAAAAAATTCAATCTGTATTGGGTTGAGACAATTTTATTACATTTCAAATAATTGATGGCAGATATAAATACAAATTCAGCTTAAATATTGATTATCAAATATTTAATAATTTAAAGATACAGAAGTTTGTTTTATTTGACAAGCATTTAATTTATCAAAGAGATTTAAATAAATGCTGCATAACAAACAACAAAAAACATCGAATCTCTTCCTTTCAAAGAATAATTCACATACTGGAAACAGCTTAAATTAAAAACTATTTTATAGAAGAAATTTGGCTAACTAATTATTAACAAACTACTTTGAAAATGTTAGCTGACATTTTTAATAGGGACAAACAATTTGAACAAAACATGAAAATTCAAACTTTACACTTAAGCATTTAGTTAAAATTGTTACATAAAATTTTAAAAAAATGACATTAAAACACTTTAAGCAATAACTGACAGGGTCACTGTATTAACTCTTTTGACTCTAAACTACAAGTCTTCACCTGCCTAGTCAATAAACATTAATTTTCTATTTTGTTGAAAAAGACTATACTCAGGTAGTGATAGGCTGGTCTACCTTTATTTCAGTTCTAACCTCCTGCCTCTGTTTATTAATGTACTAAATTTTATTTTGGAATTGTAGCCAAAATGTTGAAATTTATGTCCCTGTTAAGAGCACCTAAGGCCCTTGGCCATCTGTCGTAGTGCTGATACAGCAGCAAATGCTGCACCTTGGCCGCTTCCATCCTTGGCCAAAATCATTTTTACCTGAAATAAAAAATTTTATCCAACTTAATTTTATAATTTACATAATAATAAAGTTTTAATTAATAACTGTTGCTTTAACGAATAATTAAAAATAGCGTAAAAGCATTTTTTATACATATCTTTTCTCCTAAGATATTTTGTCTTGAGATCATTTGTCCTGTCACCTTAATTAGATATATAAAATCTGAGTTACCTTAGTCTGTGGACTAAACTTCTCAAACACCTCCATCATGCTGTTGTGGAACTTTGGGTGCCTTTCGTAAATTGAACCATCAACTCCAATAGTTACTTCAGGTAGGCTGACATAGTTGATGAGAACTGACATGACTAGAATACAATACACAGGACTGACATAATACAACAAAGGACATTAGAAATTATCTCACACATTAATCTCACAAGACTCAGCCCAATTAAGTACCCAGCATTAGTTGGGTGAGCCAACTTTCCAGCAGCTTCGATGTAGGCTCCTCAATATGAAATAAACTAACACTTCTCTCATAAGACTCAGCCCAATTAAGTACCCAGCATTAGTTGGGTGAGCCAACTTACCAGCAGCTATGATGTAGGCTCCTCTATATGAAATAAACTCACAAACTTCTCTCACAATGACAATGTCTTCTTCTGTAGCCACAGAGTCTAGGTCAAATTTTTTCAAAACATTTTTTGTGTTGGTTGTGGAATCATCTACATCACTGGTAGTTAACAAAAGAGGTTGTATATTAGCCAACACATCCTATTGGTTTAAATTCTATTTTCAAAATATAGAATAAATGTAAAAACTGAATTAATGAGAACAGTAGAAATATATCAAAACCAAAGATGTAAATATCAAGTAATATCAGTAAAACTACAACTGGTGATTTGAATTTTTAAAAATTTACTTTTAATTATATTTTTAAAATTGTGGTATTAGAGATGTCTTTACCATCTTATTGTATACAACATAAGAATACAATTAGAGAAATTAGTTTTAATGTAGATTTTAAAATCACTGATATAGTTAGCTTTAAATTGCTTGTTTATTGCAGCAAAAATATTATTACCAGGATGCAATGAAAACTAAACATGTTTCTGGGATATTTTAAAAATATACATTTTTTTTTTGATAACTGAGTTAAGTCAAATGATTAAAGTGAAAATAGAAACTACCACATGATTTAACTTTTTGTGTGTAGAGTTACCTCTCCACAGATGTAACATGGGAGGTTGTAAACTCCCATCTCCCATCCACCAACTTCCCTCCCTGGCCATTGAAAAGTGTCCCATCTTTGATCAGCCTGACCAAAACCAGACGCACAAACTCTCCCAGGTACAATCCTGAGAACGATTTCTCAAACCTGAAACATAAAATGAAATTTTTAAAATCTGCACACAATATCTACATGAATTAAGAAGATCACACTTTTAAAACGAATGATCCATAGTTAAAAAAAGAAAAGTTTAGATAATTCTCTGTATAGAAAGTCTAGTGTGCTCAGCACTATGCCCTAGACTGTCCAGCCATATTAAGTGTCCTTAACTTGTCATTTACTCATTAAAGTTGGGTGGAATCAGGGCAAATCTCTAGACTTGTCCGGGACCCAATTCATAATTTTTAGCGCATGGCATCAAATGTTTGACCACAATAAATATTTAGTAGATTCAAGGAACTAATGGAATATTTATAAATAGTAGGGTATAACGAGCAGTGTTCATTATATGCAAGCTTAAATTATTGTATGCACATATTTGTTTTCATAGAACTTGTCTAATTAATCTAGTGCAGTTAAAATAACAGTTTGTACAGTTCTGTTTAATTAGCATTGATCAATTGCAGGTGATACAAGTTCCCACTGGAAAAATACAACTTTTAATAAAAAAAAAGCAAATGATAATTTCTACTGACGTGTAGGATCCTGGGAAATTTGAGAATTTGTCAATTTCTTTCTCGTATTCACTTCTGTAGAAATCCATACAGCCATTGTCACCTGTAGATCCCAACTCTACATTCACAATCACCTGGATTAGGATTAATGTTAGACAGATTAGGATTAGATTTTTTTTTATATGATAGCTATTAGATTTAACATTCTCTTATTAATCTGGTCTTAATTTCTTTTTAAATAGCTTATGTAAATCATGTATGGTATTAGATATTTAAAATTAATATCTATGTTTTTAAGCATACTTTGTTTAGTATGTTTTTATGTTATATTTGTTAGTCATCACAGCAAAACTGTGTACATTTATGACAGTATTGGAAGAAGTATTAAGTATTTTAATGCAAGGTTCAAAACTAATGTTAGCACTAAGCTAAATTGTCCACAGGTGAATGATTTACTATTTTTTGACAAAATGCCTCAGTAATCGTTAATATCCGTTAGTTATATAAAAAGTTTTATTTAGCAAATTTGAATAATTTATATAAACCTAAATATTCTTACATGTTTAGGGTCCTCATAGTCTCCTGTCCATTTTTCAATGTCAGAGATGTTTTCAACAAAAGCTGCGTTAGATCCAGTACCTTGGGAGAAAGTGAAACCATGTGAAACATCATTAATTAAAGATCAGTGTTTCAAACTGACAAAAAAGAATCAGCCAAGCACATTATGATGAATGAACAACACTACCATTACAAGCAATAACATGTTTAGACATAAACTCACAACAGAGATACTGGTAAAACCATTTGTCTGTGAATTTTTGTCATGCCAAGCTTGAGTTGGAAGACTCTTGCCTATTGCTTTGTCAACAGGATAACTACACCTTCTACTTTTGGGTAATCCATAAGCGACATCACTCTTGTTTTGCAGCTTTTAACACCCCCCCCCCCCTCCACCCTCTCCAATGGCACAAAATATCAAAACACTTTCCCACTAAAAAGCAGCACTTAATTTTAGCCTACCACCCATCAATTTTTTTACATTTTCATTTTAGTTAAGGGGACTTTACCAGGCTAATGTAATTGGCCGAAATTATTAATTGATTTGTTTCCCTTGGTATAGCTAAATAACTGTTTGTTAGGTATGTTAGTTTTGAGACTGTGTGTGTGCGAGGAAGGTGGGGCTTATATTTAATTTAATACAGAACATTTAACAGATTAAGTTCGTTTATCAATTTTCATAAAAATTATTTAAAATTCAGTTTAAAATTACCCTATTTTAAAAGCAAATATGTAATTGCACACTTTCATACTACCCCACTTCCCACTAGCAACCCCAATTATTCGTCAAACTAACATACATTCATTATAAAAATAAGTAAAAATTTACATCATAAATTCATCTTCACTAACCTATCCCAAGCCCAACTCTGCATTTTTTATCCAGGTAGTTTCCTGCCATCAGAGTACCCACTGTATCATTCAAGACAACCACCACGTCCACAGGCAGGTCCTGTTAAAATAAAAATACTCATCATTGCATGATATTTATCTACATTATCTTTTAGACAACTGTAATTTTAACATAAATGTAAAGTAATGTGACTACTTTGTTTTTTAACTAGTTGAGTAGTTACGATAAAAGTTTGGCTTTTCTCACGATAGCAGTTTATTTTTAAGAAAAAACCTTATTTAAACTGGAATCATTTTTGTATAATAGGGCTGGTAAGTAGGTCACCAACAAGTTCTATGGCTCAATAAAACCTGCATGAGCCATAGAACTGGTTGGTGACCTACTTACCAGCCCTATTGTCACAAATAAAAGGGCATCCTTTAGTTAAAGTAAAAATAATTATTAAATTAGTTAGGTACAGTAAAAGGTAATTTATAAAAAATTTGAAAAGTTGGTATCAGTGTAGTAATTAACAAAAGTGTGACCTTGGCTTTCCTCTGGATGGCAGCCTCCAGCATGGCAACTGGATCTTCCCCAACACCATCTGGACATTTGAACGTTTTAGTCCAGGTCAAGAGGATGCTTTTGTTCAATTCAAGTTGTGTGGACGGGAATGAAAAAGTGAAACCTGAAATACAGACACAAGCAGGTAAATAGAACTCCAGAAACAAAAACAAATATGTAATATAGTGAGACTTGTGAAGTCAAGGGAACTCACTCTTCTGTATTAGTGTTATATTTGTGCTGTTATCTTGAGTGATGTCCCTTACATGTTTATGTATATAAGTGTCACGTGACTTCCGCCCTCTCTCTCTCTTCATCATGGTGTGAATAAAGTACTGTTAACAATCAACGCGGCTTCTCGTCAGTGTTTCCAATCCATTACATTGGCGACGAGGATAAATACTCCACTAGAAAGAGCACCTAATTATTCAAAAAGAGGTTTGCTAGAGCATATTGGCTAAGTATTTCTAGGATAATGGCGCTATATGGCCAAATAAAAGAATTTGATTCGAATGATGAAATCATTCATGATTATCTAGAGAGGTTAAGCTTTTACCTTGAAGCAAACAACGTGACGATAGAAGCCAAAAAGAGAGCTGTTTTGTTAACTGTCATAGGGCCTCAACAATTTAGGCTACTAAAGGACTTATGCGCACCAGCTAGTCTAACTACCAAGAGCTTTAACGAGCTGAGCAAACTGCTAACAGACCACCATGCGCCTACCCCATCAAAGTTTCTATGTAGAGCTAGATTTGACGGTAGGACTCGTCAACTAAACGAGTCAATATCAGAATATGTTGCTGCTTTACGTCATTTAAGTGAATTTTGTGAATTCGGAGACACGCTGTCTGACAGACTATGTGAAAAGTTTGTGACAGGTGTAAACAGCCCTGATATTCAAAGAAAGTTGCTTCTCGAGTCAGATCTAACATTAGAAAAAGCAATACAACTAGCAACTTCATTCCAGCAGTCATCCGAGGCGGCGAGATCTCTAGCACCCTCAGAGATCCATGCAGTAAACAGCAGGTTAGTCAATAAACATCAACCCCATCAGAGCATTTCAACTTATGCTAAACAGCCTGCACGTTTAAAGCCTAGATCTAAATCTAGTAATAATTATCAAAAATGTCATCGATGCAAAGGTCCCCATGCATCTCATCGGTGCAAGTTCAAGTCTGCAACTTGTTATAAGTGCAGTGAGCAAAGTCTTCGTCTGTTGCTAAATCTAGCCAGTCAAGACAGTACCGCAACCAAAAGCAGCACTATGTTAACTCTCACCAAGACTACCTAACCCAAACAATGAACCACTCTACCTGTGAAAATGCTCAAACTGATTCGCAGCCGGATTTCATCCTGTTCTCTGTGAAATCATTAAGTCATGCTCCCATCAATGTACCAGTTTATATCAACGGTAAGAGCATCAGCTTCCAACTTGACACTGGAGCATCTCTAACAGTCATCACAAAGAAGGACTTTGACGCTGTCACAGGAGGATCAGTGCCTCTACAACCATGTCACAAGTGTCTAACAACATACACTGGTGACAATGTTCCGGTGATAGGAGAGTGTATGGTTCATGTAAGTTATAATGGTCAAAGTATTAAACTTCCTCTTCTTGTGGTTGAAGGAAATGGACCACCATTACTAGGTAGGAACTGGTTAAGTGATCTTAAGTTAACTTGGGAGAGTATATGTTCAGTAATCAATGCAAGAGAATCTAGTCTTACTTCAATAGATAAAGTAATATCTGAAAATAAAAGTGTTTTTGGCAATTCAGGTTTACTAAATGATAGAACAGTGAAGATAAGCATTAAAGACACAAATCCAAGATACTGCAAAGCTAGAATTCCACCTTATGCAATGAGGGATAAAATTGAAAATGAGCTAAGTAGATTGGAATCTAATGGCATCATAAAGAAGGTAGACTATTCCGATTGGGCAACGCCCATTGTGCCAGTGTTAAAGAAGGATGGTTCTATAAGAATTTGTGGAGACTATAAAACTACACTGAATAAGCAAATAGAGCTAAATAGGTACCCTATTCCTAACATTGAGGAAATTTCTTTGAATTTGGCAGGAGGAGACAAATTCACTGAATTAGACTTTAGTCATGCTTACACTCAACTAGAACTGCATCCAGATTCAAAAGTCTATACGACAATAAACACACATAAAGGACTCTACCAATATGAAAGACTATGTTTTGGCATATCATCTAGCCCTGGAATTTTCCAGGCTGTCATGGACAGTATTTTTAAGGATATTCCAAATGTTTGTGTTTACTTTGACAATGTGTACATAACTGGTAAGAATGACACTGAACATCTTAAAACACTTGATAAAGTCTTGAAAATAGTTGGTGAAAAAGGTTTAAAGATAAACAAAGATAAATGTCAATTCATGCTGACAGAAATTAGTTTTCTTGGTTATATATTAAGCAAGCAAGGTATCAGACCTCAACCTGAGAAAACAAAAGCCATTAAAGAAGCACCCAAACCTGAAAATACCCAACAACTAAGAGCTTTTTTGGGCTTGATAAATTACTATGCAAAGTTCATAGGGAATCTGTCTGGTAAACTATCACCACTGTACAAGCTGCTACAGAAAAATGCAACTTGGCACTGGGGTAAACAACAAGATGCTGCTTTTAATGCAGCAAAAGAAGCTTTGTCGTCTGACACCTTACTAACTCACTATGACCCAGGAAAAAGACTTATATTAACATGTGATGCTTCACCAGATGGTGTAGGAGCAGTCTTGTCCCACATGGATGAGAAGGGTGACAGACCCATTGCTTTTGCCAGTAGATCTTTGAACCAGGCTGAGAAAAATTATTCTCAGTTAGATAGGGAAGGCTTAGGCATCATTTTTGGTGTTAAGAAATTTCATAAGTTTCTGTTTGGTAGGAAGTTCACCATCTTTACAGATCATAAACCATTGCTAGGTTTATTTGGAGAAAACAAACCCCTACCTGAGCATGCCTCACCAAGAATTCAAAGATGGGCTATCACACTAGCCGCATACAATTATGAATTGAGATACAAACCTGGATCTGAGAATAGTGCAGATAGTCTTAGTAGATTACCTTTAAAAAAACCAAAGCCTTAGTTATGTACCAGAAGATGTATTTGTTCTTTTCACTATCAATCATGGATAACTCCAATATAAATGTGAATGATATTAAAAAAGAAACACAAAAAGATGAGTGCTCAATAAAAGTATATGAGTACTGTAAGAATGGTTGGCCTGAAGAGTCTGTGAATGATGACTTAAGGCCATATAAAATAAGAAATAAAAACCTTTGTGAAGATAATATAAAAGATGGAGAAGATGCAGTCCATTATCAGTCAGAGTTGCCTAAACAAAGTATTTGTAACTTAATAAATGATTATGGTGATATGGCAATTTCAAATGCTTTTAAAGAAAATACATTAGTAAGAAGGAATGTGATCATCAAACAACTTTGCTAACATCATTAGCACTTACAGAAACTAAAAGGGTAACATCAAAAGTAAATACCAAACAGAAGAAGCTAAATGTGACAATGAAAGAGTAAACAGGTTATTAGCCAAATACCGCACAACTCCTCATATAACAACAGATGTTGCACCATGCGAATTGCTATGTGGTAGGAAAATTAAAACTCATCTTGACCTACTACATCCAACTGTTCAAAGGTCTGTTTCCCAACATCAACATACACAAAAAGTAAATCATGACAAATCATCCATTGAAAGAGAATTTGCAGTTAATGATAATGTGTATCTAAGAAATTATGGGAGAAGGGAAAAATGGATACCAGGTCAAATTGTTCAATGTACAGGACCTGTGTCTTATAAAGTAAAAACAAATGATGGACTTATTGTCCGTAGACATGCAGACCAGTTAAAAATAACTTGTGCAGATAATAAGTGTGAATCTGTCAATCCCACCAAATCTGAACAGTTCACACCAACTCAGTTTGTTCCACAACCAAGTTCTGTTGATATGAGTGAACCAAGTTGTCTAGAGTCAGAAAATGTAAATTCTGGAGTTAATGATTTAAATCCTAGACCTCCTGAGATAGAGAATCCAGATGGTCAGAATCTTGAGTCACCAAATCAAAAGCCACTGAGAAGGTCAAGCAGGACAATCAAAGTCCCAAATAAGTTAGACCTATGATTTTAAAGGTCAAAAGGACTTTGACATCATTGTTTTGTATTTTAATTATGTTGTAACATATTGTGCATTGTTTGTAAGGATGTAATCCACCATAGTGTTCATGTTACAATATAATTGGTGATTTTAGGATACTGTAAATTGTTCTATGGAGAGATGTGTTGTGTTTACTAAGGGTAAAGGGATGTAATATAGTGAGACTTGTGAAGTCAAGGGAACTCACTCTTCTGTATTAGTGTTATATTTGTGCTGTTATCTTGAGTGATGTCCCTTACATGTTTATGTATATAAGTGTCACGTGACTTCCGCCCTCTCTCTCTCTTCATCATGGTGTGAATAAAGTACTGTTAACAATCAACGCGGTTTCTCGTCAGTGTTTCCAATCCATTACAAAATATATATTAAATCATATTATTTTTTAATAATTTTTTTGTATTAAAAATAAAAAATATTTGATTTAAAATATCTGTAGTGTTTTGAAAGAAAAGTTTTTCACAGAGAATTATGGGTTAAAGAAGAATAATCTAGAAGCATCTTATGGGTGAAAACTAGAGGACCACAATTGAATTTGGTCATTCAATTTTACTGTAATTGGGGCCTATCTACACACACCCATCAATATGTGGGTCTAACGATAATTAATAGTCTTATGAGGTGAGAATCTGATTACACATTATATTGGTGCCACTGAGATAATTCCATATAAAAAATATATAGATTTAGATCTAGATAATCAAAGCTTAAATAATAAATAATCACAGCCACACAAAAATTTGTTTCTTATATTTTTAAATGTAATGTTACAAAAATAAAATTTTAGCATTAACACAAGTAACACAACAAATACAGAAAGAATACAAAGCTTTATAAAAATATCTATTAAAGACAATTCAAACACATTTAAAACCCAATTCAAACACATTTAAAACCCAATACAATAATAATGACTTATTGATTATTTTAAAAGTGTATATTTCTACCTGCTGGAATTTTCTCCTTTGAATTAGCTAGCCCTTGCTTTAGAAGAAAATCTTGAACACTTTCAGCAATAAAATCAAACACCTGCAACAGAAAAGTTATTTTGTAAGATCGTTTCCATTTATTTTTATTATCTTGAATTGCCAGAATGAAATTTGGTTTAAATGATTGAATCACCAAATCAAACAATTGAGCAACAAGTTTCCTTATATTAGTAGTGTTTCTTAGGATAACCTTTAAAAAACTGAATGAATTTAAAATGGATTAGAAACATATAATTCGAGCATATTATATATATATATATATATATATATATATATATATATATATATATATATATATATATATATATATATATATATATATAATCTTTATATTATTAACCAGGCAAGGGGTTTTGTAAAAATGGTAGCCTAATCTAGATGTCCTAGAAAATAGAGAACAACAGTTTATTGTTTAAAAGAGAGATAACTCATGTAAAGGCCACCAACACCAGGACTTTAATTAATTTAAACAAAAATTAAAAGATAGATGACAAACTCAAAGGCAGACAACTCCTATAAGGGCCACTAACCCCAGCAGAAGGTCCACTCAGAGTTTCATCAGTCAGTTCGTAGTACTGTGTTGTTGTGTCTGCAACTCCATCTTTAAATCTGACTAGAACCACACGGAAGTTGGTACCTCCAAGATCTAGACCCAGGTAGTCTCCCTGCTCTGGGCAATATATTTAAATATTGTGCACGTTTGACACACAATTATAAGCAGGACATTATTTACGTATTGTTCTACTATATTAGGCCATACATACCATAATTCTGAATGAAATATAACTAACCCAAATATTCAACAATGTATAGTAAAGAAAAAAGTATTTTTAAAAAATTCTCTTTCAGGCCTGATGGTTAATATGGTAGGTGAAGTAGAGTTCACCTGCTTCTGTACCCTCTGGATTTTAGGGGATAGTTTTGTCAGTTCTATGCTTACCCTCATGTGTTGGTTGACTTGTCTTTTCGTGAAAGCAAGTAACTTTTTAATCTCACTCTGCCGCTCCAAGCTTAGGTAAAAAAATGTGAATTAAATATATAATATACAAACACATGTTGATGGGTCATCCATAAATGTCAAATAAACAGTACTATTTCTTAGTTATTCTTTATACAGGCCTATCTCTGTTAAACAGAGATCAATTAATATTGTACAGAAGATTTACAGTGTTATCTGGTCATCATTTTAGGGGCATTATGATATTTTGTGACGTCTTCAGCTGAACTTCATTTGTGGAAAACCTTTCATATCTTATGTGATTTGATATATATCTTTTATTTTTTAGAGGCATAAATAAATGAAACAAACTACCTGTCCCATCAAGTAAAATTCTGATAAATGTGTTCATCATTAAAAGATCAGATTTTTTTCTAATGTTTTCATCTGGGCTGTTGGCTAGATGCATTTGTTCTTTGAATTCATTCATAAGTTTTTCTAGAATCTCATCAGTTAGGCTGAGTGGCTTCAGTACTTGTTCCAGCTAATTAGAACATTTAATTAAAGCTAATTAGAACATTTAATTACAGCTAATTAGAACATTTAATTACAGCTTATTAAAAGATTTAATTACAGCTTATTAAAAGATTTAATTACAGCTTATTAAAAGATTTGAAATTTCATTGTTCCAGCTAATTAAAACAATTATGACAGCTTATTAAAACACTTAATTACAGCTAATTAAAACATTTAATTACAGCTAATTAAAACATTTAATTACAGCTAAGTAAAACATTTAATTACAGCTAATTAAAACATTTAATTACAGCTAATTAAAACATTTAATTATAGCTAATTAAAACATTTAATTACAGCTTATCAAATGATTTGACATTGTGTTTTTGAAGCTATGTAAAGCATTTTAAATATAATTTTAATTCCAGCAGCCTGTGAAAATTATTGTATACCTCTTTTCGACTGCCATTTTTTATGTAAGCCAATATTTATAGAGGTAAACTTTAACTTGCATTCTGATATAATGAATTAAAGAAAATGAGCTGACTAGTGATTAATTTAAGAAATCTAGTTTTGTTAGCTTTTTTTTCTCACAGAATTTTGCATTGCGATTGAGCAACCTTTACATAATCCTTTGTATTTTCATGCATTGTTATATTCTACCTTTTAAAATGGTATAACAAAATATAACCTTGCTCCATTTCTCCTGACTAAGCAGTTTTTGTGTTTTGAGTTTAGAATTTCTACCTTCAAAACTCATTTTTCATGTATCGTCTGAAAATAATAGAATGGGGGGGGGGGGGGGGGGTTAAGAACTAAAGTATAAATTGAGGCCTAAGCCTAATAAATAAATAATGATTAACCCTGAACTTTGAACCATTCTTTTTCTTTTTTTTTCTTTACGCGAAATAATAATAATGCCCATAAACCTGCAACAAATCTATATTTTAAATATAAAGTTCTCCATAGGCTTTTATGTCGCAAATGTAAACGCAACTTTAGAACTCTACTGAATGATAGTCATAATGAGTCAAAGATAGCTTTGTCTGTTTTTTAATTCTTTTTATACACTACCCCAAAAATCTGGCATAAACTTTACATAAAGGTCATAAAGCCACCACCCAATCCCTAATCTAGACCTTGTATGATTTTTATGCATAATTCCGACCCTAACACTTACAGTGTAACAGCGATGTCGACAGACAAAAAATTAACCTTCTAATCACTGCTGTTGTAGAAGTAAAGCCTTGCCTTCGTTTTATCAGAAACAATTGTATTGTAACTAGTAGATCTAGGCCTACATTGCATTTACATAGCAGCATACCTAGCTCTATAATTATACTATTATTATAGTCTATAATTAGCTTACGGGCTGATACAACTGATAAATTATACAAATCTAATTAGTAATATCTAACTAATTATAAAATCTGAAGGAGTAAACACAAACAATCGTACTTAACTGTAAGCCTTCAGACGTGTAACCCAGTATAGTAGACCTATTTTTAAGTACAGAATCAAAAGTAAAAATAAAAAGCCTAAAGAACTCGATGTGGATATCTTAAAGAAATTAGGTTAAATACACGAGGCTCAATGATGCAGATTACAAATTATTTATTACAACAGCTAATGCTATAGGCCTGCAAGATTGTAACGACACGTATAGGTGCCCTGTTCGAACTGACGTAGTTTCCCATTATTAATCAAAAAACTTTTCCCATATTTTATAACTTAACTCTTTTTGGAATAAAGTATGGATCACAATTTTGGTTAGGGGGTCGTCCATAAATGACGTCACACTAGTAGGGGGAGGGTGATGGTGTGACGGCACAATTTTGCATTATAAAAAATAATGTTATAAAACGAATTATAGCCGTTATTTCGAGGTTTAGAAAACTGTTTTAGTAAATTGTAATAGAAATTTATTATAATACTCTATGTTGACAGAGTTCAGGCAAGATTTTGTAAAAAATATTTTTATGTTTTAAAAAAATTCAACAGCAATTGTGAGGGGGTGGGGGGGGGAGGGGGCTTGTAGGCTGGGGTGTGACGTTTTTGTGACGATGTATGACGGAGGGGTGAGGTAACAATCGTCAAAAAAGCGTGACGCTATCTATGGATGATTCCTTATAGGAAGAATGCTAGAACGTTATGTTTCGAGTTCAGATCACGGTTTGGACTTATGACTGTAGAACGTCCTTGAGTCTACTCAGCCTGATGGGTTGGCCTACCTGATTTACGTAGGGGAAAGTAAAGGCGGCTTGGCTGACCACACTGTCCCTTCATATCCCGAGGTCAAGAAAGATATGAACTCTGCTTTATCCCCATATTCAATGGCTAGGTCGAAAGAGAAACTTGACTTTCTAAATATATATTTTTTTGGTATGCTCTGCTTATTTTTTTTCTTCGCATGGAATCCACAGGGCAGGAGAAGCAGACCAAGAAAGACTTGGAGACGTGACCTGGAAGATGACACCAAGAAGATCAGATACACCTGGGGACAGTAGGAGAGACTAGCCAAGGACAGCTGCTAGGAAAGCTCTTATCAGCGGCCTATGTCCCAGGAGGGGCGACAGGCAAACCTAACCTAACCTCTGCTTCTTTTGGGCCGGAATAGTAGTATCCCAGGTCTTCAGTACGCTTATGTGATTTCCATATTTTATAATCCTTTTTATTTCGAAGGCGGACCTTATACTGTCGATGTAAGAGGAGCTTGTCTATAGCAATCGGTAAACGTTGATTACATTTTGTTACATGCATTATAGCTATGAGTGACTTCACAAACATAGTGGCTAATAGATGTGGATCTGCCAAAAAAGTTAACCTACCACTTTGGTCTAACCCTAACCCTCAAGGTTGCGTCCGTGCATGAAATTGGAACTGTGGCGGGGCTTAACGTTTAGCACTAGTGGCCTGGCTTATCTGGTCTACTCATACATTTCCTGACCAAATCTAGTATCCTGTCACGGATAATGTAGTGAAACAAATATCTACTAGCTTAGTCATGCAATTTTCTTGTCCTAGTGTGACCTTTGACCCCCGTGTCCATATTTTGATTTACGGCTTAGTGTTCTGCCAACATGAAAAAAAAAAGGAATTTTAACAACTATTTTAGACACTCATATACCAGGCGTTAAGAAATTATCCACTAGCATTCAGAATTGTATATTGGGTTTTAATACAGACTCTAAAACCATTAGTTCATTTTAAACAACTACTAGACTTCTAATTGTCTAGAGCAGATGTTTATTTTTCTTAGTTTGAGATTTTTAAAAAAAAACCAATCTGGCAAAGCAGTAATGCATATAGACCAGGGAAAAGAAAAATTCCAAAGCTTCTATCCTAGATGCAGGTACAAGTTTATTATATTTTAAAGCAATAGAAGACATAGGCCTAATTAATAAAAATTCAGTTTATTAATTATATCCTTATTCTTACATAACATTGACTTTAAAACAATATATATGTATAGATATATAAAAATGTCATAAAATCTTAATTTTTTTTTCATACATAAAATAAATGCACATATCTGACAAAAACTGGATTAAATTCTTTTTTAAATCAACATTAAAAAAAAAATAATTTAAGTGATTAAAAAGAAATTATGATATTCTATATGGTCCACTATTAATAGATTACCATTAATTGATTACTAGACATTGACAAAATAAATACTGTTATAGTACAGTAAAAGACAATGGTCAGTTAGTGGGGGGTGGGGTGCTGTTCCACTTTGATCTTTGTAGTCTTATTTTACTCTTCCACTCTTAAGGGGGTAGGCTCCAGAAAAACAACAACTTCTAAACTAATAAGCTTTACTTATTCATTTGTGTATATCTAAGTTAGGGTACTTAAAGAAAATATTTACATTCATTAAGGACTCTTCTGAAAGTATGCTTGCCATTAATGCTAAATTGAAAGGTATTTCTCCATACACACTTCTGAAAATTCAAATAATAGCCAGCTGACTCTAGCAGAGTTGTTAAAAGAAGGATCAATGATTATATGATCAATATATATGTTAGTTTTTTTCAAGATGGCTGGAGGTTCCACGGCGACTGTATGTTAAAAAGAGTCCCTGATGCATGCAAATATTTTCCCATTAGTACCATAACCTAGATAGACACACATAAAAAAACAAAGGCTTATTACTTAAAAAGTTTTTTTTCCTTAACGTCTGAACTGTCATAAGTTCTAAGGCCAGTTTTGGTTTGTGCTGAAAAATAAACTTCTAATAAAAACATTCTTCCCATTCACCATGGTATCCACAGCCAGATTGATAACAACATTAAAAGTCTAAGTTAAGAGCAGCGAATGCCCTTTGCCGTCTGTCGTAGTGCTGATACAGC
Source organism: Physella acuta (assembly GCF_028476545.2). Classification (NCBI taxonomy): domain Eukaryota; kingdom Metazoa; phylum Mollusca; class Gastropoda; family Physidae; genus Physella; species Physella acuta. Next base: position 190,464 of record NW_026732051.1, read on the forward strand.
AGCAAATGCTGCACCTTGGCCACTTCCATCCTTGGCCAAAATCATTTTTACCTGAAATAAATTTTTTTGGTTTTATTGAATAATTTACATAAGAATAAAGTTAAAAATAAAAAAATAGTTTGAAATCATCACATGTATTTCATATCTTATATGGTTTTTGCTTACAATAGTGTTGTAATTAATGAGATATATAAAATTAAAGATACCTTTGTCTGTGGACTAAACTTATCAAACACCTCCATCATGCTGTTGTGGAACTTTGGGTGTTTTTCATAAAGGGAGCCATCAATTCCTATAGTTACTTCAGGTAGTCTTACATAGTTGATGAGGACAGACATGGCTGAAGAAATACAAACAAATACATGTATAACTATTTTATAATAAGTCAATTTTAGAGGATAAAAAATATAATATATTATAATTTAAAGGATAAAAATATTTACTTATACGATGAAAAAAAATTTTTTTGGTCAAAATATGCCAGATGGAATTTTAATACATATGTCATATCTAGGATGTAATATTGAGCTCAGTCGAAGTTTAAGCTGAGATTTGTGAAAAAGGTACCACATTGATGGAACTGAGCTTGGAGGAGTTAATATTGCAACAGCTGAGCCCCAGGACTTATATATCACAGACAGAAAAAAAGCTCATAGATATTCTTTAAAACTGCACATCCAGAAATATGTGCATCGGAAAAAGGCACAATGGAAAAAAGCGCACAAAATTATACACAACAGAAAAAGCGCAAACCGAAAAAAAACCGCAAACAGAAATTTGCGCTCATAGAAATTTTTTTCTAAATGTGCATTTTGCTCTTTGCATATTTTTCTGTTTGTGCATTTTCTGTGTGCACTTTTTTATGCTGCACATTTTTCCCGCTTTTTTCCCCCTTTGCGCTTTTTCCCGTGCATCTTTCTGGTCACCCAATTCTACATCTGACCATTAGCAAAGACAGTGCTGTACTAGAAACATGAGAAGATTTGTAATTAGATGGAGGCAGAGTATTGAATAATTCCAACTTAGTGGAGTAAACAACACAACACAAGGGTCATAAGAGAGGCTGGTAAGTTGGTATACATCAAATGTACTGTAAATTTAAGTTGGGTCTAAGTTTTTCAGTATATTTGGTTTAATCAAATAGTGGGCTCACAGAGGATCAAGATAAAAAGATATGTGTTAAGAAATAACAAAATGGGTTGGATTTCTTGCATTTTCAATTCACAAAGATTACTGGTTATTGTATGGTCTGTGCACAGGGGATTTCACTCACAATACAAATGAGGAGTGGGGAGTTGAAGAAAGTTTGTTTATAAAGACAGCATAATTAGGTACCCAGCATTATTTGGGTGAGCCAGATTACCAGCAGCTATGATGAATGCTAATCTGTAAGAAATAAACTCACAAACATCTCTCACAAGACTCAGTCTAATTAAGTACCCAGCATTAGTTGGGTGAACCAACTTACCAGCAGCTATGATGTAGGCTCCTCTATATGAAATAAACTCACACACTTTTCTCACAAGACTCAGCTTAATTATGTACCCAGCATTAGTTGGGTGAGTGAACTTACCAGCAGCTATGATGTAGGCTCCTATATAAAATACTCACACACTCCTCTCACAAGGCTCAGCCCAATTAAATACCCAGCATTAGTTGGGTGAGTCAACTTACCAGCAGCTATGATGTAGACTCCTCTATATGAAATAAACTCACACACTTCTCTCACAAGACTCAGCCCAATTAAGTACCCAGCACTAGTTGGGTGATTGAACTTACCAGCAGCTATGATGTAGGCTCCTCTATATGAAATAAACTCACACACTTCTCTCACAATGGCAATGTCTTCTTCTGTAGCCACAGAATCTAGGTCAAATTTCTTCAAAACATTTTTTGTGTTGGTTGTGGAATCACCTACATCACTGTAAAAAAAAATTTGTAAAATTATATTTTGAAAGTAATAAAAAAGTATACATGATATAGTAATTAAAACAGAATAATATTTCTGTATACAGAAGTTTGAAAGACCACTGACATAAACAAAACTAACTTAGCTGTTAATTTAAAGCTCGATTTTGAAAAATTTATTTTTATAGTGTTGATGATTTCACAATTTTAGTCTTAGCATTGGTACCACTAAATTTAAAATGTTTTAATTACAATTTTTATTTAATTTTCAAATTAAGCATTTAAATAATTTGAACATAGTTTGTTTATTTGAAAATAGTTTATTTTAAAAAACACACATTCAGTAAGTCAATAGTGTTGCAGTATTTGTCAAATATCATAAAAATAAATTAAGTCAAATAAATTAAGTCCCATAATTCCCATAGACCCAGCAGGGGTTACCTCTCCACAGATGTAACATGGGAGGTTGTAAACTCCCATCTCCCATCCACCAACTTCCCTCCCTGGCCATTGAAAAGTGTCCCATCTTTGATTAGCCTGACCAAAACCAGACGCACAAACTCACCCAGGTACATTCCAGAGAAAGATTTCTCAAACCTGAAAATATATTAACAAATAATCTGATTACAATGTGTAGACAAAAAAGTTAATAAAAAGTCTAGTGACAATTTAAGCACAATTTCCTTATGTTATCCATAACAATTTTTAATTTTTTGTGACCGAACGAAAGGATATTTTTTTGGGCTAAAACCTACACGATGCTCAGTTTAAATTAAAAATATCATCCTAGGCCTACACGATGCTCAGTTTAAAAATTCTTAATTAATTTTTTGTGACCAAACGAAAGGATATTTTTGAAAACTTTCTTCGGCAATATTGTTCTAAATTATGGCAGGAATCGATTGGTAAATGTTTCAAGTCACTAAGTGGTCTGGTTGCCGAGATATGGGCCAAAAACTGCATTTTTTCGAGGTTTTTTGGCTTTTCCGGGAAATCCAGGAAGGAATTCCGGGAATTTTTTTGGCCCACAATCATCCTCGGAACTTGCTTAACATATTTGCTTTTGGAACTAGTCCTCGATATTGCTTCGTTGAGGAGGAGATATGACTTAAAGCTGCGGACACACATCCATCCATCCATTTATTCATTCATCCATCCAGAAATGACGAGTTAATAATCGCAATTGTCCGTATGGAAATTGCGCTTAAAAGTGTACTCTAACCAAATGATGCATAGAAATATTTTATTATTGTTATCTCTGCTTTGAAATTACTGTGTAATCAACACTATGCCCAGCGCAATATGCCCAGCATTATATACCTTGCCACTTTTAATTTTCCCAACTTTAGGCATCTACTCATTACAACTGGCTGGAATCAGAGACATTCTCTAGACTAAGTCCAGGATCCAATTAAAATTTTTTAGCGCATGAGTTTAAAATAATTGAAAACTTAACAATTCTGTGTATTCCTGTACCAAACAGACTGGACCCCAGGGAATGAAACTCAAAACTTTTAGGATTGCAATCTCACTTTACACTATTTAACACCTCATTCCAAAATTTAAGATTTCAATTTGAGATAATAAAACTCATAAAATGTGAAGATGATGAACAGGATTTAATTTTTAGTAACCTTAAATATCATACCATGTCCTGTAACATGCTATTGGAATATAAATTTACTTTGGTAAGACAACCCTAACAATTTTCCTAACAGTTATTCTGATTCTGTTTAAATAACGTCACTAAGACTTGCATTTAAAATTGTATATTTCCTACTGACGTAAAAGATCCTGGATGATTTGAGAATTTGTCAATTTCTTTCTCGTATTCACTCCTGTGGAAATCCATACATCCACTGTCTCCTGTTGACCCCAGTTCAACATTCACAATTACCTGGATTAGGATTAGTGTTAGGTAGGATGTTAAAATTAATAAATATTTATTTGAATTTAAATTAAAAAGGAATATTCATTCTGGGGTTAGGAGGCGGGGAAGTGGAAGATAATGATTTAGATAATGCAATGTTACTGCTCTGTGTTTATTACTCTATTGCTTTTTATTACCATGCTTTTATGTGAAAAAAGGCCCCCTTGCCTACTGTTGTTACTGTTATTGAATAAATTTGAGTAAAAGACTAAGTCATGTATGCCAAATCTGGTTAGGAAACTGGCCAGGATTTTATATCAGTATGAACAAGGTACTATAGCCATATCCAGATTTTATTTGGTTTTGACAAGCTGCTTTAAAAATGTTAAACATTGATGGAACAAAAGAAATAACTATATTCTAAGACAAAAGAGAATAAATCTTTAAAATTAAACATAAAATTTTTAAATTCTAAAATATTCTTACATGTTTAGGGTCCTCATAGTCTCCTGTCCATTTTTCAATATCTGTAATGTTTTCTACAAAAGCTGCATTACACCCAGTGCCTAAGGATATAGTAGTAAAGAACTTCAGTAAAAATAATGCTCTATTTTCATATAATTTATAATTGATTTATTGAATACTAGCAATACTCAACAGCTATAAAAGCTTACAACAACTAGGAATCCCAACATAATATAGCAATACTAAGGCATAATATATTATTATTATTATGACTACTCTAATGAAACTTGCCTTTCTTCATCATAAAAATAAAATACATTTCTAAAAAATATCTGCAAGAGAGGAAATTCTTACCTAGAATGAGCCCAACTCTGCATTTTTTATCCAGGTAGTTTCCAGCCATCAGAGTGCTTACTGTATCACTCATGACAACCACTATGTCCACAGGGAGGTCCTGTTAAAAATAAACACAGGAAATCTTTTATAAACAGAGATGAGAAAATGTAAAGTACAGCAATCACAAACAATATAGACACATGAGTAAGCAAATAATATTTTTTTAAATTTATAATGTTTGACGTTTAAAATTATTTAATATATACTTGGCAGTAGAGTTAAAGTAAGATCCCTCTTGAGACGTAGCAATCCATTTGGCAAATGAAGTAGAGTTCATGTTTCTTGACCTCGACACATGGAGGGATGTGGTAAGCAGTATGCCTTTACTTTCCCTAACATGAGTTAGGTACTCATCAGAGCTGGGTGGATTCAGAGACATTCCGCTGATGAAACCAGATTCGAACTCGAGACTTTTGGGTTAGCAGTCTAGTGCTCTACCACCAGACCATGCCTTCCCTTGGTAATAGAGTAGTACATAAAAATAAGTGTGACCTTGGCTTTCCTCTGGATGGCAGCCTCCAGCATGGCAACTGGATCTTCCCCAACACCATCTGGACATTTGAATGTTTTAGTCCAGGTCAAGAGGATGCTTTTGTTCAATTCAAGTTGTGTGGATGGGAATGAAAAAGTGAAACCTGGAATACAAGGGACAAAAAGATTTTAAAATTCTAAAAATCAAGCAAAAAATTATTTATTGCCTGTAATTAACGTAACAGAAATAAAATCAAAGAATTAAACTGGTTTTTTTATAACTATTTCCAACAAATAGTTAACCCATCTTGTCATATAATGGATAGATAATTGTATTTTAAATCCTTGAAATGTCTAAATAATTTTTTTTTTATATATAGAGGAAAAGAACGAACTATTACCAAAATAAATTTAATCTCATAATAAAGGTTCTCAAAAACTATTGAATATTCAACAAAACACAACATATAAGGTGTGATATGAAAACAAATTTAAGCATATAATCCTAACTCTAAATAATTTTGTTTAATAAAAAATAATGTTAAAAAATGTTTGAGATAATAAATCTAAACAATTTTAGTTTTTGATCACCTGATCCTCCAAAATTAGGAATAGTTAACCCTCCAAAATATTTGGTATTAGATAATCTTATTAAAAAAAATGACAAATAAATATAAAAAACAGAAGAAAAATAGTCTACTATCACACCAGTCGAACTCTAGATAATTTTATATCATGACAAACTAATTTTCTTACCCAATGGAATCTTTTTCTCTGAATTTGCCAGCCCTTGTTTGATAAGAAAATCTTGAATACTTTCAGCAATAAAATCAAAAACCTGCAGAAAAAAATTATTTTGTTAGACACTTTACTGTCCTTTATTTTAATGTATTATGACTTGCCAGATATGAATGCACCCAATTGGATGTGCTTGTGAGAGTACAGCACAGAAATGTCATTATTTCTGAGGGTCATATCAATTTACTCATCTAATTTTTAAAATTTAAACATAGAAAGACTTGGAAGGCTTTACCTCCAGACTAAGAGTCTTGATATAATATATTTTCAAATAGTTTTTAAATTATAGAGACAGATTTTTAAATAATGCCCAGACCAAGTATTTGCTATCTATCAGAGTTTCTTCCAGGCATCTCACCCCCTCCCCCCCCCCCCCCCCACGAGAGAAAAAAGTCTGGAAGAAACAATGCTATCTACTCTCTTATTATCAAGTGTTATTTTACTATCCGTTTCTTAGGCCCAAGATATTATTATGATATGTTCCTAAACTTTATATTTCCAAAATAAATAAACGAACAATGTTTTTTTGGAACATAATAATGACATGAAGATAATTATCTATTCAGAATGTTGTTTTTTTAAAATGTAGAAATGCATAGGAATGATTGTTAATTAATTGATTAATTGAATAAGGTCAGTATTTAAATTCATTGACAATCAGTAAAACTGGGTATTAACTTAGTGGTCCAAAAAGTTCACATAGTAAATATAATATCTACACTTTTGGTAAAATAAGCCTATTCTCCATGACAGAATTTTTTATCAGAAGATTCCATATAAACTTTAAAACAGAACATGAAGATTGAATTGGAAAATGAACACATACACAATTAGGGTTGTAAAGGTTTAAATTTTTTCAGGTATTAGCTTTTATAAGTACATTCAGGACTTTTTGTTTTAAAAAGTGATGGGATATGTGACAAGCTCAAAGAGAGACAACTCCATTAAAGGCCACTAACCCCAGCAGAAGGTCCACTCAGAGTTTCGTCAGTCAGTTCGTAGTACTGTGTTGTTGTGTCTGCAACTCCATCTTTAAATCTGACTAGAACCACACGGAAGTTGGTACCTCCAAGATCTAGACCCAGGTAGTCTCCCTGCTCTGATGGAAAAAATTAGACAATTTTAACTTTCATTTAAAAATTCAAACTATTGTTACGAAGTTTGTCAAGGGACCCTAAATTGCACCTAGAAAGTCAAACTTTTATGACAGACATATAAAATTTGTATTGGTTACTTATACAACAATGAATCATTTAAATATATTACTGGAAATAAACAATGAAACAAACTACCTGTCCCATCAAGTAAAATTCTGATAAATGTGTTCATCATTAAAAGATCAGACTTTTTTCTGATGTTTTCATCTGGGCTGTTAGCTAGATGCATTTGTTCTTTGAATTCATTCATAAGTTTTTCTAGAATCTCATCAGTCAGGCTGAGTGGCTTCAGTACTTGTTCCAGCTAATTAAAACATTTAATTAAAGCTTATTAAAACATTTAATTACAGCTAATTAAAACATTTAATTAAAGCTTATTAATGGATTTAAAATTCCAGCTAATTTAAACATTCAAAAATTTAAGTCCAATTAATATTTAAAAGTTACTAAAACAAATCTTTAAATTATCTTTTAACTAGAAATTTAATAAAATTGTTGATTTGCTCATTAAGGTTAAGTGTGTTAAGAAAGGCAGGAGTTTTAGAGTGTAGTAAGATAGTCCCTGTTAAATTTTTCATGTAATAAAGGTGTGTACAGAATAGCACCCTATCACACCACAGGACTGGCAAATTGAACCTGGGCTAAGTAAAGTAAAAAAGGTAAAAAAAAAAGTAAAGTTCCCCTTACATATTTGACAACAAGAAGTAAAGTTCATCTGTTCCTTGACCACAGCATATGAAGAGATGGAGTCGTCAGAACTATACACAGCTGCCTTTACTTTCCCTAATGTGCATCAGGTACCCAACAGAGCTGGGTGAACTCAGATTATCCTACATACTTGACCCCAAGATCTGAACTCAAAACATTTGGGTTAGCAGTCGAGATCTCTACCACTCGACCACGCTGTCCCTTCAATGACATAGTGACTTAAGTTAAAGATTTGCAATCTGTGAATAATTTGGTAATTTTATCATCACTACATCTGCTTGTGTAGACAAAAACACCCATTCTGGTAATAATGTTTGTAGCATCTATTGTGGATATATAATTTATTCATACAGTGGAAATAAATTCGCTGAGTGCTCTAAAATTTCTTCACAAATATTCAAAACTACATTACAATGGAGCTCCGCCTAATATATCAACACTTTTCCTGGGTGTTATCTATTTATCTTAGCCAAGCACATATTTGTCAAGTTTCTTCTTGTGGTCTTATCATTACAGTTAGCCAACTCCAGCAGTGTATGTGCCAAAGATAACTATATGGCTCTCTATGATAAAAAACAAAAAATTAGTCCTTTCAAAAAGGAAAAAAATTACCTGGTTCCATTTTTCCTGACTTAGGAGTTTAGCGGTATTGAGCTTGGAATTTCTACCCTCAAAACTCATTTTAAATGGTTACGTCTGAAAAAACAACAAAATTAAAATTTCATTGAAAAAGGCAGCAAATATTGTTATATATAAACAAATAAACTATAAGTGGTGGTTGTAAGAACACCAGTAAGATGTATCCAAGTTATTTTTTGTGTGCATTAGTTAAAGATTCTGCTGTTTCTATGGTAGTATCACTAAAGAAACACTTTCCCTTATCCTAATCACTGTATCTAGGCTAAAAAATTCACAAAGAACTTTCAAAATGTGTATTGTCAAAATAGCTATTACAGGGAGCATCAAACGTTATACCTCCCCTAAAATGGCATCACACATCAACTTATTTACACCTACATCCCAAATACAATATACATATTAACAATGATTTCTTTCAAAAATATTAATTGGATTCGGTCATGATCAAGTATATTGATCAATTTTAGTTACAATTTCTCAAGCCTTTAAAAATGCAAAGTAACTTATAAAATTCAGTGACAGACAGCCAATTTAAAAAAAAAAAGCTTATGCCAAACTCCGAGGGAGGAGGGGGCTTGGACTTTAAAGATGATAATCTGAAAAAAAGGAGCAGGAAGTTGAAACTTTAAGAAGGGTATTTTCTATATAAATTTTGTTTTTAGTCCAGGAGGGGGGGATAAGTGGAGCAGTGCCCCCCCCCCCCCCTCTCCTCCTCCCTGCCTTAAAGAACCACTGGATGGTTATAAAAGTGACCACACCATTTCATATCTTATAAAATCATGTTTGAAAGTGAATGTTGATAGAGCTCCATAAATATGACAAAATGAAATCGCTTTGAAAAAAAATGACAATTTGTTGTGTTATTTTATTAGGGGAGGGGGGTCTGTTTTTTTGTGTTAATCACCACAAATAGTGACAATGGGAGGTAAAAAAAACCAATGTAATATTGTTTATGGATGCCCAAAGCCCTAATGCAAGCAAGACAAGCTTTTGAGAATTTTATTATGCCTAGCAAATAACTATGGGCAGTCACAACTCAGAAAAGAGGGGGGGGGGGGGGGGGGTGGGCAGTCCATACCAGAAAGTTTAACTGTTGTAGGAGGGGGTGGGGGTGACACCTTCACATTTAGGCTAACTTGCTATTTCTTACATTTGAAAGCAAACACAAAATAACTGTATGTCTTACTTAATATTATTAATAATAATACTAGACTCTAGATCTAGATTCTAGATCTGGCAATATTAATATAATAATAAGCCAGAAAAAAAAATTATTAAGACATAGTTCTGACATAGAGATCTAGATTCTCTAGATCTAATTAAATTTTAAAAATTAAGAATCTAGATAGTCTAGGTAAAAAAGAGAGTAGATCTAGAAATAAAGTTTTGGCTACACTACACTATATACTATATACACTATAAAAGTGAAGATCTACTATACTAGACTTAAGATCTAGATCTATATAGTATATATAGATAGTACTATATAGATAGTACTATCATAGTAGGCCTATGGCTATAATATAGATTTAAATAAATCAATAAGGGACTTAACTCTTAACTAACTGGACTAATATAATTAGCCTATATTTTTTATTTATTAAGAACGACTATCTTACTATGATATTACTATCTATCTCTACATTATCTAAAATCATTAAAATTAGTAACCTTTCCTGGAATCGAAAAACACGGGTGATTGTTTTTAAGCGTCTACGTGTAGACTACCGTGTCTGAACTATTTTTGTGTGTGTTGTTAGCTACCCTTTCCTACAGCCTTATGCTTTAGCCTGAATCTAGATTAATAGCGTATAGATTAAAATTTATTTAGACGTAGATCTACATCTAGACATTTAAAACTCAACCGAGATTGCACATTACTGCAACAAAACAGTAATTCCAGATCTAGTACACACACACATCACAGAAACAAAGTTATCTAGACTACTAGATTCTACGTGGCATAATTAAATTAGATTACGATATTTTAATTAGGCCAAGGGTGGCGAGGCTATTTATTATTATTAAAAAATTAAAAAAATATTGCCGATAGTTTGGTTTAATACACTAAACACTTCAGCAATTATTAAATAGATATTTAAACTAAAAGAACTTGAGATAATTTACATACAACACAAAAACAGTGTACCGTTTTGCTAAGCCAAAAGTAGAATTCTAGATCTAGACCATGGACCGACCCGGTGTAGACAGACAAAACATGGGAAAAAAAATAACTCTAATGAACTCGCCTTGATGTCAAGGTCGTGTTTTAGATAATAGGTCACGTGCATGGGGTCGAATGATAATGAAACGAATTGCATGTAGGCTTTCGCAGTGGCGGAAACATTTAAAATGCAGTCCCTCTCCCTCTCTGCAAATTCTTCAGGTTTCCTCTAGGTTGAGGGTAAAAACTCAATTTACAGGGTATTATTGACAGATAAATTAATTATAGATTGCTAAGATTAAGATGTTACATGAAGTTGAATGTATAGGCTACTTATAATGTTAAATGTTGCAACTCAAACATTGTGCACATCAACCACTTTTTAAAAAAAATCAAATTAGAATTTAATGATGTGATTGAACTGTGGCAACTTTGTAAGTTTTTAGCGCAATTTCCATACTGGACAATTACGAATATTAACTCGTCATTTCTGGATGAATGTGTGTCCGCAATGGATGTGTGTCCGCAGCTTTAAGTCGTATGACGTATATCCTCCTCAACGAAGCAATATCGAGGACTAGTTCCGAAAGCAAATATGTTAAGCAAGTTCCGAGGATGATTGTGGGCCAAAAAAAATTCCCGGAATTCCTTCCTGGATTTCCCAGAAAAGCCAAAAAACCTCGAAAAAATGCAGTTTTTTGATGGATGTGTCCGCAGCTTTAAGTCGTATCTCCTCCTCAACGAAGCAATATGGAGGACTAGTTCCGAAAGCAAATATGTTAAGCAAGTTCCGAGGATGATTGTGGGCCAAAAAAAATTCCCGGAATTCCTTCCTGGATTTCCCAGAAAAGCCAAAAAACCTCGAAAAAATGCAGTTTTTTGATGGATGTGTCCGCAGCTTTAAGTCGTATCTCCTCCTCAACGAAGCAATATGGAGGACTAGTTCCGAAAGCAAATATGTTAAGCAAGTTCCGAGGATGATTGTGGGCCAAAAAAAATTCCCGGAATTCCTTCCTGGATTTCCCAGAAAAGCCAAAAAACCTCGAAAAAATGCAGTTTTGGATGGATGTGTGTCCGCAGCTTTAAGTCGTATCTCCTCCTCAACGAAGCAATATCGAGGACTAGTTCCAAAAGCAAATATGTTAAGCAATTTTCGAGGATGATTGTGGGCCAAAAAAATTCCCGGAATTCCTTCCTGGATTTCCCAGAAAAGCCAAAAAAAAAAACCTCGAAAAAAATGCAGTTTTTGGCCCATATCTCGGCAACCAGACCACTTAGCGACTTGAAACATTTACCAATCGATTCCTGCCATAATTTAGAACAATATTGCCGAAGAAAGTTTTCAAAAATATCCTTTCGTTCGGTCACAAAAAATTAATTAAGAACAAATAAGTTTATATTTATAGGATGATATTTACTACTTTACTTTTTTAAACTGAGCATCGTGTAGGCCTACTCGTTAAAATAAAACTATTTCCGTTGATATAGGTTAATATAGTTGTCTTTATTTTTTACTTATTAATTCATACGTTATTTTTGTACCCTATTAAATAATAAATATTTTTTCTATTTTGTTTTGAATTATTAAAACCGCTTGTGTTGCATTATTTATTTGCTGAATATATGATTTATCTCGATTTAAAATTGTTATGGATAACATAAGGAAATTGCGCTTAAATTGTCACTAGACTTTTTATTAACTTGTTTTATGTACATTCACTGAAAAGGCAAAGGATTCCCAAGTTAACAGCTGTCTCACCCTAAGTTAACAGCTGTTTTCTCACATCACTTTCAAAGCTTATAGTTTGAAAACGTCCGAATACAATAAAATAAGAATTTTACATTCTTGTAATAGCTATGACACACATAGACCATCTCTAACACACACAGACAGACAGACACACACACGCACGCGCACACACGCCTAGATGAAGAATACAACATTTGAACCCCTCTCACCACAGTCAAATCTTGCCTATGTCACTGTGTCACTTAACACCTGTATGCATATAATAAAAGATGTCTGTAGTTATTGGCAGTATTGATATTGTTTTATACAACATCCCTATTACATATTTCTGCTAAACACTATACGACAATCCTAATAATAACTGAAATTTCATCTTTTTTTCACCAGTTATTTACAATTGTGGTTCTATTGCTGGCAGATTTTGAAAAAAACTTTTTTCCTGGCCATTGTTGAGCCAGATCATCTAGAGATTCCCATCGCTACACATGGTGTAGGGGCGAGAACAGGGTCCCAGAAATGTACACACCACCAGTGGGGTCACAAGAGTTTGAAAGGGGTGTGGGCCAGGGTTTTTTTTTATTAAATTTTTTTTTTCTATGGGAAGGGGTGTATATTTTCTATATCAATTTTATATTCTGGTTGTGGGTGGGAGGAGATGAAGGTACATGAAAGAAACACTGCGGGTGAAAAAAAAATTAAAGCTAATTACTAATTACAGACACTTTTAAGAAAAAAACTATACGGTAAGAAATTTAGCAGTTTTATTTTCTCAATGCTTTTGGGATATGATATAGATCTGAAAGTGTAGGATAAAAATATTACAGAGAAATAATCCAACCTTTACTTTAAAATCTCTGATGGCTATCCCTCTTATTTTAACCTTAATAAAAAAAAATTATGGTCGAAGGGAAACAAACATGAAATTTATTGACTGCATAGTTTAGCAGAGGTTATCTCGCTTAAATATTTAGAGTCAAATTTTGTTGAAAAAGTCTCATTTAAGAACATAGACACGTTTAATATTAACTGAATAGACTAGTAATTCATAATTTGTGATATCGACAGTACCAACGCTGCCACTGAAAATATTTCTTTAAAACACTATAAGTAGCTCGTTAAGGACGATAACCCCCCTCCCCCTCCGTCCGTTACAGTAAACCCCACTTAGTTACACCCCCCCCCCACAACGTTTAAAATCGTTTCAAACTAAATTATCTGCTATTATCACTATCACTACCACCCCCAACCCACCCCCACATGATCTGGTGAGCTGTGGTTCACTCTAAATGTTTACAAATCGTAGAGCCGGGTTTAGTGACGGCTATTAGGGGCAGAAAATTTAGTTTGAAACGATATTAAACTTACAGGAGGTAACTAAGAGGAGGCTGCTTTCACAAGGGGGGGGGGGTGTAGGGTAGGGGTTGGGGGAAGGGGGGGGGGTAGTGTTTTAAAGCAAATATTTTCAGTGGCAGCATTGGTACTGTCGAATTCACAAATTATGAATTACTGAAAAGTAGAAAATAAAACAACTAAATAGCGGCATATGATACGCCGCGGGTCGGCTCGTATTACTATCTAATATATAAAGCTCAGTTCTGTATGTAATGCATTTGTATGTCGTTGGAATTGTACGAATTTAAGTGTTAGAAAATTAGCGTGCGCATTTGTCTAAATTTATGAGCTAAAAAATTACCATTGAAAGTGTTGGGAAATCATTTTCATTTTTCAAATTACAGTAATAATTGTCGGCATGTTCATTAAACACAAGTTTAAAAAAAATATCATCTTTTACAAAAATTCTAATTATGTCTTTATTTAGTCCTATAGCACTTACTTCCCTTTGATAAATTAGGAAAACAAAATTACTTCCCTTTATAAAACCATTGCATTAGTCGAAAATAATTTACTTTTTAATTACTTTGTTTTGGTGTTGGGAAAAAAAATAATTACATAATTAGCGGGGATTGATCAAGTGCAAATGTTGTAGGTATTTTACGGATAAGCTTGGAGTATTAAAATTGTTCATCAAATTGAAACAGGCGCGTTCGTTTAAGTGAGTGCAAAAGACTATGAATAAGTTGGGGTACTATAGTCGTTCATTAAGCTAAAACAGGTGATTCCGCCCCGGGCGTTTATGTTCGCGTTAGTGTTGTCTTTGTGTTTAGGTGGGTTTGCGTTAGTGGTTGCGTTTTGATTTGGTTCGTTTTTGTTCTTTCTTTTTTCGTTTTTGTTTGTGTTTCTTTGTTTGGGTTTGTATTTGTGTTTTTGGTTGGTTTTGCGTTTGGATTTGGTTTGTTTTCGTTTGCTTTTTCGTTGTTTTTTTTTTGTTGGTATTGGTGTTTGTGGTTGGGTTTGTTGTTAGGTTTTTGTTTTCGTTTGCTTTTTTGTTTGTTTTTTCTTTGTGTTTGTATTGGTGTTTGTGGTTGTGGTTGGGTTTGTTGTTAGGTTTTTGTTTTCGTTTGTATTTGTAATTGTGTTAGCGTTATGTTTGCGTTTTGTTGTTTTGGTTGGTTGTGGTTTGGGTGGGCAATGCCGGGTTTAGGATGATTACTAAACACACAGGTAATGGTCTTTAACAGAAAGGTTTTTCACAGAAGCCAGAGCAGGGCCTGGCCGGGACGGCTAGTATTTATATAAACAGCAGCCATTTGTAAAATAGAGTGGCTTCCCCTGAATCTCGCGCTACAAGTTAAAAACGTAAACAAGATGGCTGCTTTAATAAATGAGCATTGTTGCATCTATTGGAAACATCGCTAGTCTTCATTTAATACGTAAAAGTTTTAATTCAATAGTTAGAACAGGTAGAATCTACAAACTTTTTGTATTTTTAAGGGCAGGTTAAACCCCCAAATTGAAATTTTAAATTTAGTTGTTAGGACTTTTTTGGGTAATCTATCGGTTTAGGTAGATCTAGATCTAGATCTACGTAAAATTAGTAAAATCGCCCGCGGCTATAAATGTACGAAAACGTTACCTCATTGTCAAGGCTTTAATAGAAGTATATATTGGGATATGTTTGTGTCAAATATTATTATATTATATTATAGATAAATGATTAATAAACCTAAATCAATGGCTAAATAATAATATATTTAATATATTTAATTATTTATTACTGAAAAGTTTTAATTCAATTGTTTAAAAACAGGTACATAAATGAAACAAGGAAACATTTTTGAATTTCTTAAAACATAAATCCTCATCAACATGTGAAATAATTATTAAAATTTAAGGAGTCACCTGTTTTTCACATTACAAGTCGCGGGCGATTTTACGTACCCAAACCGATAGATTACCCTTTTTTGAGTGATAAGGAAGTTGTAACTAACATAGATGTCTAGTATTTTAGTAATTAGTATGATAGTATCATAGTAGGCCTATATCTATATATATAATTCTCTTCTGGGAGACGTTAGAAAACAAGCTGCAAGCGCGCCTTGCAGTCCCCTCTCTTCCTCTCTATCACTACCACCCCCACATGGTCTGGTGAGCGGTGGTTCACTCTAAATGTTTACATTAATCATAGAGCCGGGTTTAGTGATGGCTATTATGGGCAGATAATTTAGTTTGAAACGATTTTAAACTTAGAGGAGGTAACTAAGAGGAGGGGGGGGGGGGGTATAGGGTAGGGTTGGGGGGAAAGGGGGGGGTAAAAGGTTTGGGGGAAAGGTAATCTATCGTTTTAGGTGCGTAAAATCCGCCCAGGCTAGTCATGTGAAAAAAGTTGCCTCATTGTTAAGGCTTTAATAGAAGTATATTACGATATATGAGCCGACCCGCTGCGTATCATACGCCGCTATTTAGTTGTTTTATTTTCTACTTTTCAGTAATTCATAATTTGTCAATTCGACAGTACCAACACTGCCACTGAAAATATTTGCTTTAAAACACTATCAGTAGCTCGTTAAGGACCATACCCCCCACCCCCCGTAAAAGTAAATTCCTCTTAGTTACCTCCCCTAAGTTTAAAAAATCATTTAAACTAAATTATCTGCCCGTAATAGGCGTCACTAAACCCGGCTCTACGATTGTATAGATTTAGCGTGAATCACAGCTCACCAGATCATGTAGGGGTGGGGGTGATAGGGAGCGTGCTTGCAGCTTGGTGTTTTCTGTCGTCTCCAAGAAAAAAATTATATATATAGATATTTGTCAAATATTATAGATAATAACTGAATAATAAAACAATGGCTAAATATATCAATATATGCCCGAAATTAACTACAGCAGTGTTTGCGAGCAAGATTTGCTATATAAACAGTGGCCATCTGTAAATTAGAGTGGTTTCCCCTGAATCTCTAACTATAATTAAGCCAAAAAATTTAAACAAGATGGCTGGTAAAATATATTACCTTGGTTACATCGGATGTAAACATTGCTAGATCTAGTCTTTATTTATTACTGAAAAGTTTTAATACATTTATTTAAAAACAGTTACATGAATGAAACTTTGAAACATTTATGTAGCTTTCAAAACATAAATCCTCCTAAAAATGTAAAACAATACATTTAATAAGTCACCCTTTTTTCACATTACTAGTCTCGGCTGATTTTTACGTACCTAAAACGATAGATTACCATTAAATATAGAAATTTTAGAAATTTTACACTTCACAGTAAAAAAAAATTGGTATAGACAATTATAGAGTACTATAGAGATCTAGATCTAGAAAACTAGATCCTAGTCTATATGTCAAGAGTTTTTTTCATGACATTTGGATTTAACTAGACTACCCGTCATCCCTTGGATAACTGGGTTTCGGGGGTCATCCATAAAAAAAACATCACGTCTGTCACTTATCGTCACAAAAAACCAGACCCCACATTCAAAAAGATGTTTTTTTATCTTTTAAAAACACCGATTTCGGACTATCCCTTCATATACTGACGTCACAGGTGAGACCTACTCAACTCTACTTCACCTGCCCAGTGTCCTGCCAAGTCTCAGACAACATGTTTTTATCGTTTAAAAAAAACGATTCCGGCCGAGCATGTATTTGACCACACTATCCCTTCATATGCTTAGGACAAAGAAACAGATGAACTCTACTTCACCTGCACTGTATCCCGCCAAGTTCAGATAGGCAACTTTATCATTCACCTCTAAAAAATAAAAAAAAATTAACATTGACGTGATGTTTCTAGAACCCATGTCACCCGCACGAAAGCCTATTACACTATCAACTTAGCTATTAAGACTCGTGACATCACTGATGTTTTTTTATGGTATACTTTAATACTTGAGTCTCCTTATGCAACTTGATTTACACACATAAATCTACATCTAAGTCTAGTAGTAGTAACCTTCAAATTAAATTTTATCTTAAATTAGCCAATTACATAGCTAAACAAACAAAGATTTATATAAAATAATGAAGGTCTAAATCTAATCTTTGAAATTTAATGTGGTTAAACTACCTATGAATAAATCAATAAATTAATTAACGTCTTTAAATAAATTTGTGATTAACAGTCTGTCTGAAAACAAAAATTGTTCTCTACTTACATACTATTTTACAGCACTCCACATAGCGTAGATCCTCTACAGTAGTCAATCAGACAAACAAAAAAATAAATATTCAAACATGTAAACAAACTTGAGTTTTAGAAGTATATAGATAGGCCTATAGTTAGAAATTCAAATTATGGTCAGGGCGTAGGCGTATGGACTATGGTAGGTACTAGATCTAGGTAGGGCTAGGATTTCTTTCACATTACTAAATGAAAATGATTACTAGATCTAGTACTAGCTGACAGTAGCTGTGGCCTATTTTAAAATAATTATAAGTACCTAAAACTAAAATTGATAGTTATTGTTTTTATTAGAATAGAATCTACCTTTAAATATGTAAATATAGGTTTTTAGGTAGGTAATAGACTTAAAGTTTTACAATATTTTATAACAAAGATCCTAAAATATTCAAAATATACTTATTTATGTTAATATTATTAATTAAAATTAATGCTTCTTTATCAACTCATAGCCCTTCTCGAAAATCTCATCAAGGCTTTTTAAAATTTAAAAACGATAAAATAACCGGACTATTAATAATTAATATAATAATTAAATATTTAATTAGGTAGAGGTATGAAAATTAAATTTTTGAGTATTTTATCTCTAAACCATATGAGTTTGTGGGCATTAAGCTTTCCATTGGTACTAAATTTATGAATCTAGCTTTATTAAGAGAAGAGGAATTTTTTTGTTCTATTTAATAAAGGTTGAACTAAAAGATCTCTTATATCTATATAAAATTCTAAAAAAAAATTAAGCAAGTCTAAAGTTAAGACATATATATTTAAACATTTTTATAAATGCAATCAATATATTTTCAAATAGTATTTTTAAATTGAGTTTTTTAATTAGGATTGTTTTTATTTCAGTTTTTTTCTGCAATAATTCATCAATCTAAAGCTATGGAAAACACAAAGGACACTAATGGTATAGTTTGGGAGAGTTCAATTATGGTTAAACAGGAATTGAGTGACGAAATCATAACATTTATGGACATGAAATCAGATGAAACATCAGCTATTTCAAGTTCAGACGAGTACAAACAAATATATCAACACTCTTTTTCAAATACTGAAGATATAAAGCAGAATGTATCAACACAATTTTCAACTGTTAAAGACAAATACTTGGAGGAAACAATGCCATTTTTAGCTTTAGAAGATACAAATCTTGATAAAACAAAGCCTTTGTTTAATTTAGAAGAGATGAAACAAGATAACCCAACATCATTTTCATCTTCTGAAGACATGAAACCAAATATATCAACAGCATTTTCAATGTTTGAAGATATAAAACCTGAGATATTAACAATTTCATCTTTAGAGAGTGAACAACAAAATGGTTTCAAAGTACAGCAACAACTTTCTTCCCCACCAGATTCAACTGATTTTAAAGAAAATTTAGCAGTTTTAAAATCAGATCTTCATAATGAATTAAAAGAACTCAAGTTATTGCATACAAAATTGATTGATAATCTCCCAACAGAATATCAGATCAATGTTATGATCAGTGAGGGTGAACAGATTAACAAAATAAACCTAGAACAGGTATACAATAAATCTAGTTTGTCTAAAACATCTACTACAAAGTCTAGTTTATCTACACATAAAAATGTTCATTTACCAGAGAGACCATATGAATGTGATGTGTGCCATAAAAAATTTAGGCTTAAACATAATTTATCAGCACATAAAAATGTTCATTTACCAGAGAGACCATATGAATGTGATGTGTGCCATAAAAAATTTAGGCTTAAACATAATTTATCAGCACATAAAAATATTCATTTACCAGAGAGACCATATGAATGTGATGTGTGTCACACAAAATTTAATTCTAAAGGTAATTTATCTTCACATAAAAATGTTCATTTACCAGAGAGACTATATGAATGTGATGTGTGTCATAAAAAATTTAATCATAAAAGTACTTTATCTACACATAAAAATATTCATTTACCACAGAGACCATATGAATGTGATGTGTGCCATAAAAAAATTAATTCTAAAGGTCATTTATCTACACATAAAAATATTCATTTACCAGAGAGACCATATGAATGTGATGTGTGTCACAAAAAATTTAATTCTAAAAGTCATTTATCTACACATAAAAATGTTCATTTACCAGAGAGACCATATGAATGTGATGTGTGTCACAAAAAATTTAATTCTAAAGGTCATTTATCTATACATAAATATATTCACCAGAGACCATATGAATGTGACATTTGTCATAAAAAGTTTGCTCGGAAGTCTAGATTATCTACACACATACACAAAATTTCACTCAGGACTTAAGCCACCTGAATATGTTGTTGGTCATTAAATTCTCTTTCACAAGGATCTTTAATTATCTGTATATAAAATTATTGCTTTTGTACTAATATCACATTGTGTAGGCTGAAAACCCACCATTAATGTTTGTCATACAGGATATAATACTCTTCATTCATAGTATTATTTGTCTTACAAAGTATTACTAATGATTAATATGCTATCTAGACATTTCACACAAAGGAAGAAAAACTACATGGAAAGAATGGATGTCATGAATCTCCATAGCACATTTATTATCTTGTACAAGGTGTTATGGCTAGCTTTGT
This sequence comes from Physella acuta, assembly GCF_028476545.2. Classification (NCBI taxonomy): domain Eukaryota; kingdom Metazoa; phylum Mollusca; class Gastropoda; family Physidae; genus Physella; species Physella acuta. The sequence goes on from NW_026732051.1 coordinate 210,910, forward strand.
TCAGGTTTTTATTGAAAAAAATGATGGCTAAATTCTTACCCATACAATAATACTAACCACTAATAAACACCAACATTTTATTATGTACCATTATAATTTGAATCATTGAAGTAATATTTACTCTATATTTTTCTATATTGAATATATTCCATTCTAAATTCTAAATTTTGTATAAATAATTATATAACCCATTAAGTTAATCATAATTATGATAATTGAAGTGAGCAACAAAATGTATTAATTAATGTAGCTGAAAATGATTAAACTTTTTAGACATAAGATACAATTTATTATTATGATCATTATTGATGTTTAAGTTATCATTTTTTTAAAGACAATAAATATTTTCAGCTATTAATTAATCAGAAAGCGTTTATTCCGTTTTATTAGGGTTATTATGATTGGATCGGCTGTTATGATATATAGATCTAGACCAATATATATATATATATATATATATATATATATATATATATATATATATAAATGAATGCATGGGTTTGTTTGTTAATTTGTCCTTATGGCATTACTACACCTTTCACCAATCGCCATCACACTTTGGGGAGTTGCTGAATAGGTTTCTTTCTGTGTTGAAAGAGGTGGGAAGAAGATTCAATTTCACAAGGGCGGCGCACCGGCAAGGTTTGATGCGATTTGTCTCTATAATACGGTATATAAAAAGTCTGATGCGGTTAGACACTGTTCATCCTAGTGCCATAAAACTTTGGGGAGTAAAACTCCAACAGGCGCAGCTCACTAAATTAAATCAGGCGCAAAGGCGCCTACGTTCGTGCGATGTATAAATTGGAGTCTTATAGTATTTTATCGAATGATATTGTTTGCTAAACTTTGCAATGACTGTCTTTCGCGATTAAAAAAAAATATATTTCGGCCAATTCTAATTGAATAAAATGTGAACGATTGTCTGTAGAGCATTGGGGTCGCGAATGGCTTTCTGGGGGGGGGGGGGGGCGCGAACTGGTAGACTAAACCCTAGCAATGAAAAGAAAAACAACAAATATTTAGAAATTAGAAGAAAATCTTAAATTCAGCTTTACTAACATCTCAGGAAATGAAATCAAGAAAAACTGCGTACTGTGCAAAGTTGATCTCAGCCATGGGTCTATGAAACCTTGAAAACTTAAACGTCATTTTGAGACGAGTCATTCGGTACACCAATAAACCGGGAGTGATCTCCCCTAAACTTTCTCGAATATTCTTATATAAAACAACAGGGGATGGGAACTCGGGCTATAGACATGATTTTTAATCCATTTTAAATACTTAAGTTTTAAAAATAGAATAAAATCTCGTAGACAAAAGAATTGCACACCAAGTGAACGCCAAATAAAAAAGTGCATAATAGTGCGCAATATTATTAGTACTTTAAAAATTTACATTAGTTTTTTGAGAAATCGGAAGTAGCGTAAATTACTACTTCCGGTCAACGGAAATTTCTCAAAATTTAACAGAAAGTAGAGAATTAGATCTTTTACTCACATGTGAAATTTCATTTATCTATCTGAAATAGTTCTGAAGTTATAGGCTTTTGAAAAATTCAAAGTAGAAAAAGTACCACTTCCGGTTATCGAAAATCGCGCAAAAGTTAATACGGATCTACGATTTTGATAAAATACTTATATATGAAATTCATCAACCTAGCTGTAACGGTACTCAAGTAATCGTGTTCACACACAGACAGACAGACATACGGACAGAATTGCAAAGCCCAGTTTTTCAGAATGGATTACGCATAAAACCTCTTAATTTTGATAAATCTGGATTGATAATTTTTGCCCGATTAAAATAATTCCTCTATACTTCGGATGTGATGAAGAACTGAGGTGTAATACGGTGAAAATTGTTAAAATTTCAAGACATTTTTTTGCACGATTACAATACTTTCTCTATACTTCGTATATAAGAGAAAGTAAAAAGACATGGAGCTCTTTCGTCGGCATGAAGTTAGTTGCAAATGTCAGAGACTTAATCGAACAAGTTTTCTAAAATGAGACACAGCATTAGTGAAAGCATCAAATGAAGTCGCGATAGAAATTGCTAAGCAAAAACAAAAAACAGTAGGATAAAATTTCATCAAACCCTGCATGTTGAAGATGGTGAAATTAATTCTTGGGGGTTCCAGTGCAATAAAGATGCAACAAGTATCTCTGTCTAATATACTATTCAACGGCTTATAGCAGCCATTTCCTTGGATGGTTATAGAACAAATTTTTAATGTAATCAAGCTTTCACCATTGTTTGATTTTCAAGTTGATGAATAAACAGATGTAAGTTCGTATTCGCAGTTGTTTGTCTTTGTAAAATATATTCGTTCAAATGATAGGAAAGAAGAGTTGCTTTTTAGTGAAAATATCATGGAGAAAATAAATACGTTTTTTAAAGCTGGATGATTAAAATGGGAAAACGTCTGTAGGACTTGTATGGATGGTGCGCTATCTATGTTTGGGTCAAAATCGGGCTTTTAGAAACTGATAAAAGATTTAGCTGCCTAACCCACGGGAAATCTACTGCACGATTCACCGGTATGCCCTCGCCAGTAAGACTCTTCAGACACCATTGCTAATAAACGTCGTAAATTATATTAAATCTGAAGTCCTAAACACACGTCTGTTTAAAGAACAGTGCAAAGAAATGATAAAGATCACGAAGTTCTGCTTTTCTTCACTACAGTACGTTGGCTGTCAAAAGAAAATATTGTGAATTGCGTTTTTGAATTGAAAGATAAAATAAATCAAGATGTTCTTAGAAGATCAACGGAAACAAGATCTTTTGATATACTTTGACGACAAAGAGTGGTTAGAAAGAGTAGCATATCTAGCAGATATATTCGAACATCAACATAAGCTTAATCTGAAGCTTCAGGGAAAATGAACGAATATTATCTGTTTTCGTGATAATCTCTTGGCATTTTTATCAAAACTGCAAATTTGCGAAGAAAAATACGTATTGGAAATATTGCCTTGTTTGAGAAACTCTGCAATGTGGTTGATGAATCTGATTGTGAGATAAATAAAAAAAAATGAAAGAGGATTCTGGGCATCTTGAATCTCTAGAAAACGAACAGTGGCGTTATTTTCCCTGTGTTGAAAGAATAAGAATCTGCCTTGACGCGTTACGTATTCTCTGCTTCCCTTGCTCAGTGTTTCTTCCAGACTTTTTCCGACAGGGGGGAGGGGTGGCGGGGGGATGTGCATTTGAAATTTGGGGGGGGGGGGGCGGACTAATTTATCCGGGGAGGGGGGGGGTCAGACACTGTTAAAAGTATATATTTTATATATTTTTTCTGTCGGGGGGGGGGGGAGGGGAAGAGATGACTGGAAGAAACACTGCCCTTGATCTTTCCAGCATTCCCGATGAATTATAAGATGAATTCTTGGATTTGCGGAGTGATTCCACGTCAGATGAAAAACTGTTCACGCAATTTCGGTGTAGTATACAGCTGTCACACCCAAACGTGAAATTGATTTCCCTTTGAGTTTTAGTTTCTTTTGTTCCAGCATATCTTTGCGAGAATAGATTTTCAAAAATTCTCCAATTAAAAACAAAACATAGAAATAAATAAGGTTGGCGTTAACAGAAACTCAACCGCGAATGTTGAGGCTAGTTAATAGCATGCAATTTTACTCATCGTATTAAAACAGTTATCAAGAATAATTCATATTGAAAGGCTACTGGAAAATTTTATTTAAGTGCTTATAATTTCCTTACTGATTTCGATTTTTTAAAATTCTAAGAAGGTCGCGGGTCACTTACTTTTTATAAAAGGGGGTCGCCACTTGAAAAAGTTTGGGAACCACTGCTGTAGATGTGATGGATTGGCAAACACTGACGAGAAGCCACGTAGATTGTTAACAGTACTTTATTCACACCATGAGGAAAGAGAGAGAGAGGGCGGAAGTCACGAGACACTTATATACATAAACATGTAAGGGACATCACTCAAGATAACAGTATAAATATAATACTAATACAGAAGAGTGAGTTCCCTTGACTTCACAAGTCTCACTATATTACACCCCTTTACCCTTAGTAAACACAACACATCTCTCAATAGAACAATTTACAGTATCCTAAAAATCACCAATTATATTGTAACATGAACACTATGGTAGATTACATCCTTACAACAATGCACAATATGTTACAACATAATTAAAATACAAACAATGATGTCAAAGTCCTTTTGACCTTTAAAATCATAGGTCTAACTTATTTGGGACTTTGATTGTCCCGTTTGACCTTCTCAGTGGCTTTTGATTTGGTGACTCAATATTCTGACCATTTGGATTCTCTATCTCAGGAGGTCTAGGATTTAAGTCATTAACTCCAGAATTTACATTTTCTGACTCCAGACTACTTGGTTCACTCATATCAACAGAACTTGGTTGTGGAACAAACTGAGTTGGTGTGAACTGATCAGATTTGGTGGGATTGATAGATTCACACTTATTATCTGCACAAGTTATTTTTAACTGGTCTGCATGTCTACGGACAATAAGTCCATCATTTGTTTTTACTTTATAAGACACAGGTCCTGTACATTGAACAATTTGACCTGGTATCCATTTTTCCTTTCTCCCATAATTCCTTAGATACACATTCTCATTATATCCAAATTCTCTTCAATGGATGTTTTGTCATGATTTACTTTTTGTGTATGTTGATGTTGGGAAACAGACCTTTGAACAGTTGGATGTAGTAGGTCAAGATGAGTTTTAATTTTCCTACCACATAGCAATTCGCATGGTGCAACATCTGTTGTTATATGAGGAGTTGTGCGGTATTTGGCTAATAACCTGTTTACTCTTTCATTGTCACATTTAGCTTCTTCTGTTTGGTATTTACTTTTGATGTTACCCTTTTAGTTTCTTTAAGTGCTAATGATGTTAGCAAAGTTGTTTGATGATCACATTCCTTCTTACTTAAAGCATTTGAAATTGCCATATCACCATAATCATTTATTAAGTTACAAATACTTTGTTTAGGCAACTCTGACTGATAATGGACTGCATCTTCTCCATCTTTTAGACTTAATTCCATTTTTCTTATTTTATTATGGCCTTAAGTCATCATTCACAGACTCTTTAGGCCAACCATTTTTACAGTACTCATATACTTTTATTAAGCACTCATCTTTTTGTGTTTCTCTCTTAATATCATTCACATTTATATTGGAGTTATCCATGATAGTGAAGAGAACAAATACATCTTCTGGTACATAGCTAAGGCTTTGGTTTTTTAAAGGTAATTGACTAAGACTATCTGCACTATTCTCAGATCCAGGTTTGTATCTCAATTCATAATTGTATGCGGCTAGTGTGATAGCCCATCTTTGAATTCTTGGTGAGGCATGCTCAGGTAGGGTTTTGTTTTCTCCAAATAAGCCTAGCAATGTCTTATGATCTGTAAAGATGGTGAACTCTTTACCAAACAGAAACTTATGAAATTTATTAACACCAAAAATGATGCCTAAGCCTTCCCTATCTAACTGAGAATAATTTTTCTCAGCCTGGTTCAAAGATCTACTGGCAAAAGCAATGGGTCTGTCACCCTTCTCATCCATGTGGGACAAGACTGCTCATACACCATCTGGTGAAGCATCACATGTTAATATAAGTCTTTTCCCTGGGTCATAGTGAGTTAGTAAGGTGTCAGAAGACAAAGCCTCTTTTGCTGTATTAAAAGCAGTATCTTGTTGTTTACCCCAGTGCCAAGTTGCATTTTTCTGTAGCAGCTTGTACAGTGGTGATAGTTTACCAGACAGATTCCCTATGAACTTTGCATAGTAATTTATCAAGCCCAAAAAAGCTCTTAGTTGTTGGGTATTTTCAGGTTTGGGTGCTTCTTTAATGGCTTTTGTTTTCTCAGGTTGAGGTCTGATGCCTTGTTTGCTCAATATATAACCAAGAAAACTAATTTCTGTCAACATGAATTGACATTTATCTTTGTTTATCTTTAAACCTTTGTCACCAACTATTTTCAAGACTTTATCTAGTGTTTTAAGATGTTCAGTGTCATTCTTACCAGTTATGTACACATTGTCAAAGTAAACACAAACATTTGGAATATCCTTAAAAATACTGTCCATGACAGCTTGGAAAATTCCAGGGCTAGATGATATGCCAAAACATAGTCTTTCATATTGGTAGAGTCCTTTATGTGTGTTTATTGTCGTATAGACTTTTGAATCTGGATGCAGTTCTAGTTGAGTGTAAGCATGACTAAAGTCTAATTCAGTGAATTTGTCTCCTCCTGCCAAATTCAAAGAAATTTCCTCAATGTTAGGTATAGGGTACCTATTTAGCTCTATTTGCTTATTCAGTGTAGTTTTATAGTCTCCACAAATTCTTATAGAACTATCCTTCTTTAACACTGGCACAATGGGCGTTGCCCAATCGGAATAGTCTACCTTCTTTATGATGCCATTAGATTCCAATCTACTTAGCTCATTTTCAATTTTATTCCTCATTGCATAAGGTGGAACTCTAGCTTTGCAGTATCTTGGATTTGTGTCTTTAATGCTTATCTTCACTGTTCTATCATTTAGTAAACCTGAATTGCCAAAAACACTTTTATTTTCAGATATAACTTTATCTATTGAAGTAAGACTAGATTCTCTTGCATTGTTCAATGAACATAAACTCTCCCAATTTAACTTAAGATCACTTAACCAGTTCCTACCTAGTAATGGTGGTCCATTTCCTTCAACCACAAGAAGAGGAAGTTTAACACTTTGACCATTATAACTTACATGAACCATACACTCTCCTATTACCGGAACATTGTCACCAGTGTATGTTGTTAGACACTTGTGACATGGTTGTAGAGGCACTGATCCTCCTGTGACAGCGTCAAAGTCCTTCTTTGTGATGACTGTTAGAGATGCTCCAGTGTCAAGTTGGAAGCTGATGCTCTTACCGTTGATATTAACTAGTACATTGATGGGAGCATGACTTATTGATTTCACAGAGAACAGGTTGAAATCCGGCTGCGAATCAATTTGAGCATTTTCACAGGTAGAGTGGTTCATTGGTTTGGTTAGGTAGTCTTGGTGAGAGTTAACATAGTGCTGCCTTTGGTTGCGGTACTGTCTTGACTGGCTAGATTTAGCAACAGACGAAGACTTTGCAAAGCAGGCCTTAGCAATGTGACCTTGCTTACTGCACTTATAACAAGTTGCAGACTTGAACTTGCACCGATGAGATGCATGGGGACCTTTGCATCGATGACATTTTTGATAATTATTACTAGATTTAGATCTAGGCTTTAAACGTGCAGGCTGTTTAGCATAAGTTGGAATGCTCTGATGGGGTTGGTGTTTGTTGACTAACCTGCTGTTTACTGCATGGATCTCTGAAGGTGCTAGCGATCTTGCCGCATCGGATGACTGCTGGAATGAAGTTGCGAGTTGTATTGCTTTTTCCAATGTTAGATCTGACTCGAGCAGCAACTTTCTTTGAATATCAGGGCTGTTTACACCTGTCACAAACTTTTCACATAGTCTGTCAGACAGCGTATCGCCGAATTCACAAAATTCACTTAAATGACGTAAAGCAGCAACATATTCTGATATTGACTCGTTTGGTTGACGAGTCCTACTGTCAAATCTAGCTCGACATAGAAACTTTGATGGGGTAGGCGCATGGTGGTCTGTTAGCAATTTGCTCAGCTCGTTAAAGCTCTTGGTAGTTAGACTAGCTGGTGCGCATAAGTCTTTTAGTAGCCTAAATTGTTGAGGCCCTATGACTGTTAACAAAACAGCTCTCTTTTTGGCTTCTATCGTCACGTTGTTTGCTTCAAGGTAAAAGCTTAACCTATCTAGGTAATCATGAATGATTTCATCATTCGAATCAAATTCTTTTATTTGGCCATACAGCGCCATTATCCTAGAAATACTTAGCCAATATGCTCTAGCAAACCTCTTTTTTGCGTAAGTAGGTGCTCTTTCTAGTGGATTATTTATCCTCGTCGCCAATGTGATGGATTGGAATCACTGACGAGAAGCCACATTGATTGTTAACAGTACTTTATTCACACCAGGATGAAAGAGAGAGAGAGGGCGGAAGTCACGAGACACTTATTTACATAAACATGTAAGGGACATCACTCAAGATAACAGTATAAATATAATACTAATACAGAAGAGTGAGTTCCCTTGACTTCACAAGTCTCACTATATTACAGTAGAGAATCGTATTTTGTAGAACGAGGTGCCAGGACGGATTGCGTTTGTTATATGAAATAGGAGGCCTACAATTGTACATTGAAATATCAGTTTGATAGACAATTCTTTGTTTAGTTGACTCCTGCTGATTGCGTCGACTTCGCAAATAGCGACTAAAAGTAGATTTTTTTTTCAGACTAAAGGAATACAGCGGGGTTAATTCTGTGCTTGGGGGATATACTGAATGATTAGTCTTCTGCTGACGACCCAAAAGTAAAAATCCCTTTTCAAACCGGACTGTCTGTGGAGCAAATGAAGTAGAGTTCACCTGTTTCCGTGACCTCGGTTAGGTACTATCAGAGCTGGTTTAACTCAAGGACATACGACTCACTTTAACCTGGATTCCAACTGGAGACTTTAGGTTTAGCAGTTGCGCTCTGATGACCCATTAAATGGAATGCAATGATATGTTCAGTGTCGTAGCCAGGATCGTCTCAAGGGGGGGGGGGGGTTCCAATTTGTACTCGGGGACAAGCTTTCGATTTGCACATCCCCCCCTTCGCGACCGAAATCGTAAAAATTTACATTAGATTGATTAGTTGATAAACGTTACCACATATGAAAAAAACCAATCGTACTAAAGCGTATTGTACGATTTTTTCACCGTAAAAAAATGTAGTGACATTTATCAAGATAGTAAAAGGGGGTGGGCGCTTTTTTTCGCTAAATAAAATTGCAAGGATTTACACTGGATTGGTGAGGAGATAACCCAGATCGCTTAGAAAAGAAACTAATTTTACTAAAGTGCATTGCACGATTAAAACCTGTTCTACCAACCTTGTCCAAGATGGTGGGGAGGAGTGTTGTGGTGGGAAACGCTTTTTCACGAACAAAAATCGCAAGTATGTGTACTGAATTGGTTTTAACACCTAGAAATAAACTAATTATATCAAAGCGTAGACGTAAATCGAAAGTTTTAGGGGGGGGGGGTGCAAATCGAAAGTTTTAGGGGGGGGGGGGGGGTTGCAAATCGAAAGTTTGAGGGGTGGGGTGCAAATCGAAAATTGAAAGTTTGTCCCCGGGAAGAGTCGCTACGCCTCTGTGGGGTGACACCATTAAGTGCCGCACCGGGTGACACCCGACCTCGCTACGCCACAGCAAAGGGAACCAAACATGAAATTTGTTTACTGCATAGTTTAGCAGAGGTTATCTCGTATAACCCTCAGAGGCCCAAATTATGTTGCAACGGTAGGAAAAATATTTCATTTGGTGTACATGCATACTTTTAGGATAGAAATCAATATCAATCATAAAAAAATTACAATTTTGACCGTGACCTACTTTTCCAATTTGTTCCACTGGTGACCCACTGGGCTTTAGAGGTTATGAAAATACAATTATTCTTACACATAAATATTTAAAATGATACATTTGTTTTAAACTTTATAATACTTTATTTTAATTTTGAACATTTCAATCATTCATGAGCTAAAATGAAACTCCCTGAAGCAGTTTCTTTTCTCTGTGAAACAATGAAAAACATTACACTTTTCACAAACATTGTTTGTTTTAAGGCTGCACAATCTGCATCGTTGGTGATTGTCATTTTTTATTATAAAATGATTGTAGCCATCTGTTGCTATTTGTGGATTGGGCAGAAGTGTTTGCAGTCGTCTTCTTTTTACAAGGCTTTCTTTACTGCACTCTGCAGATGGCCGCCCCCGTTTCCTTTCACTGGAATTTTCAAACTGAATAAGAAGTGTTGCTAGCCTGGCTTGAAATTTTCGCTGGTTCATTGTGTCCCGTTTTGAATATCCAAGCAGACCAGTGACACGACGATAAGAAAGCCAGGCATTCACAAGCATCATTCTAATGGTCTGCCAAAAAATGTACATGTACCACGGCTTGGACTTAATGCGGTAGGAATTTTTGGCCACACAACAGTCATGAAGGTCTACCCCTCCCATGTTTTCATTGTACAGTTTTATAACTGCTGGCCTCTGTACTGGGACATACATTGATTTGGATTTTTCAAATTGACTAACTGGATTTCTGGGATCTGTACCAGAGAATGTAGATAGTACATTGACAGCTCTTGTGTCGTACCAACGAACAGCGACTATTTTAGTGTTTTTTTTTATGGACTGGTCCATAATACCACGGCCTTTTTTCTTCATTTCAGCCTCATTCTGAAGATTGATTCCTGGTATACGGTTAGGTCTGACTGTGCCTGTATAATGAATACCTAGCTTCTGCAATTCAACTAAAAGAGCCATACCTGTAAAAAAGTTATCTGCATAAATTTTATAATTGAATGAGGGTTGTCCAGGTACATTTTGTGGCAAAGATGAACACAGCTTTAAAATTACATCCGACTTGCCAGTTTTCTCCACACTGTATTGATTAGTCATTTCAACTAGAAGATCTAACATGTCCTCAGTCAAAAATTCTTCAAAGAACTGCAGAGGAGATGGCAGTTCATAATGGTCTGGAAGTTGCAGCTTTTCACCTCTGAAGATGACATCCGGTGGCTCAAATGTTGTTTTGTGCCAATGATATGTTTTGTTTTTTGTTTTAACTGACTCTGGAGTTTCTAGCAACTCATTCTCATCTGAGTCTGGTGTATCTGCAACACCAGCTATTTCTTCATTGTCATATTCATTTGCTAAGGTGTATAAATAGTATAATTCATCTTCATCATCAGTGGATGATACATCATCTTCTAAGTCGCTTTCATTATGGTTAATAGTATCTAAAATGTTCAATACTTCACTTGTAGTGTAGAACGTCTTGGAGGAATGTGCCATTCTGTTAAGAAGAAAAAACAATAATTATTTAGGGTAAAGGAGGGCGTTAAGAGCCACACTTTTTAGCATCTGTACATTTTTAAAGATTTCTACTAATCTAAGAATTTTTTAGTATTGAAAATATGGCAAAATTATTCTAACATATCTTACACAATATAAAAATAATAACAAAGTCTATTAAATATACTTTAAATGGGTTTAATTGAACATTTATTGTCATACCCCCGAAATCAGCATTTGGGGCGAAAGGAGCCGGGCAATGGGGCAATAAGTATTATCTCCTAGTTTAGACTAACTCCGCATTAAAAATAATTAATTTCTAACCCCAACATAGTTAATGCTGTGTACACACACTTTAACTGATACTAGCTATCACTAAGCCTTAATGGGCCCAGTCTACAATTGATACAATTGCAGGTGTACATAGGGCCTAAAGTCTAGTAGTTTACAGTAGGCACATTAGTATGCCTAGTGTGTAGCTAGTATACTAGTGTGTAGCTGTCCAGAGTTAACATTCTTGTATGTAAAAAGGGGTGGTACTAACTAATCTGCCTTAATGCTTTCCCCTGATAAGCCATGTGTGCTATACATTACATAACATGACATGGAGGTGAGAAATGTTGAGGGGAGAGCAGTGGTACTGGTTTTCCTTTTGTTCTCCTTGCTGGACCCTGAGGGCCATAAATTACATAAGGAGATGCTATCTCTGGTTGGCTGAGATCTAAGAACTAAGTCCATGCTACCTACAAAGAGATAAGTTTTATGGTGGGTTAGATACAGGTGGGGGCTGAGTATCATGGGGGTGAGATATTGTGAGGGGAGAGCAGTGGTACTGGTTTCCCCTTTTTTCTCCTTGCTGGACCCTGAGGGCCATAAATTACATAAGGAGATGCTATCTCTGGTTGGCTGAGATCTAAGAACTTAGTCCATGTTACCTACAAAGAGATGAAGTTTTATGGTGGGTTAGATACAGGTGGGGTCTGGCTATCATGGAGGTGAGAAATTGTGAGGGGAGAGCAGTGGTACTGATTCCTCTTTGGTCTCCACCCTGCTAGACCATGAAGGTCATATATTACATAACATGCCACCCCAGATTGTCTGAGATCTGTAACTGTAATCCATGTTACCTACAAAGAGATGAAGTTTTATGGTGGGCCAGAAACTGGTGGGGCTGGGTATCATGGGGGTAAGAAATTGTAAGGTGGGGAGCAGTGGTATTAATGTGTCTGTTTACTTCCCTGCTGGACCATGAGGGTCATAAATTACATAACATACCACCCCAGATTGGCTGAGACCTAAGAACATTTATTCATGTTACCTACAAAGAGATTAGAAGTTTTATGGTTGGTTAGAAACAGGTGGGGGCTGAGTCGGCTGTATTGCCCCTTAGGGGTAATAAGTATGTGTACCATTTTAAAAATTACCTGGCTAACATCAGATGGCTGAATTTTTACTTTTTAGCAGATTAGAATTGTATTTCTATCATTTAGACACAAGTCTATTTAACAATTAATGCATTTTGTGTTAACTATTCCTATACCAGTGTCATATTCAGTGGTCTAATAAATGAGAAACTTGCACATAGGGTTTCAAGAGCCACATAACAGTATCTGTTATAACTTTTCTGAACAGGCAAGCTAGTGGACAAAATTAATGTATTCATGTAGATTTAGTTATTATCTAACAAATAAAACCATTATGGTAATGATCAGTCAAGTTTTCCTCTGATAATGATAAAAACTTTATAGCATGGTAAAATGGGACAAACGTCGGCCATTTTGTTTTGGCACCAATAATCACTGTCCAAAAAAAATTCACCAAAATAAAACTATTCTAGCCATAGCTATAAAAATAGTGTTAAAATGTACAACAACCAATGCTCTAATACAGGAACTAAGAATGGGCTTGAAAAACTCATTTGGTTTATTACAAAGTGAAGTTTCCCAAGTTATGTCTATTTGGAAAAAAAGTTCACAAAATGGTTTTATTGAGATGAGAAATTTTAGGGAAAGATCAGTGGGATTAAATCCTGTCTCATCCTCTCCCTATTGGACCAAGTGGGTCATAAATTACATAAAATGAATCCTCTGCTTCTCTGTTATCAAAGAACAGCAGTGGTTGTTACATCAGAAGTAGATTAGCAGTGTTATTGGGGGTTTTGTGGGGGTGGGGTGTTGATTGGGGCTTAATACCACACGGCTCTTAACGCCCTCCTTTACCCTACAATTTAAAAAAATACATTCAAATATTTAAAATAATCACTAGATCTTAGGTAGATCTAGAACTTACATTCTAGATGCCTAAATTGTGTAAATAAAACCATATCTTGCAAATGAATTAAATAAATATAAAATTTAATTGCTAAAAAATTAAAAATAAAGCTATTTTTTTGTTTGTATAAATAAAACAACAAAAACCATATGACAATTTGGTTACATTGTGCACCAGTAACCATTAAAGCCCACTGGGTCACCAGTAACCCAAACAATTTTGAACGTCTAAAACTAAAAATTAGCCGTACTTTTTATTAATATTGACATTTAAAGTTGTTAATTAATATATTTTAAATTAAAATAAAACGTAAAAAGTATTTATAACTTACCTAAAATGATGTTTTTATTCTTCAAAAGCAAGTCGTGAATTGTATTTTTAAAGCTGCATGGGAGCCACCATTTGCAAAAGGGAAATGACTTAGTAATATTAAAAATAAGACAACAGAATTAACTCCCTTGTGTACCACAGTATGAACAATGGGCTTTAGAGGTAAAAAATATTTAAAAAATGCATTTTGTAAAAAAGTGTGAAGCTTTCAGCCAGGTGGGTAGCCGGTGGCCCAGTGGGCCTCAGAGGGTTAAATATTTAAATTATATAATTATATTAATAGCTTATTTTGTAAGAGTTATTCTTCTCAAAATCTAGCAATACATTAAAGGTCAAAGGGGAACAAGCGTGAAAATTATTTAAGACTCCATAGTTTTCACGGGGATCTTTCTTAAAATAATATAAATTTGTATAATGTATATTTATATTAGTAAGAGCGATAATAGCTGAAAGAGAAAACAACTAAGAAGAATCAAGAAGACTATTCTAAATTTAACTTAATGTTGAAAAAAAAAGTAGTGATACTATTTTGATTTTGTTAAAGAAATATAAACTTTATTGTTATAATTATTACCACCATTACTCTTTCCATTAACGTTACCATCATTATTAATATTTATATTATAAATACAATGTATTAAAAATTTCTAAGCGACTTCAATGCGGCTATACTACAAAACGAAATAATTTTCAAGTTTGTTTCCCTTTGACTACACATTTATTATTGCGCAATTAATGTTCTTTTAAGTCATGAAAACGTTTCAACTGATAGATGAAGATAAAACAAATTAAAAATAAATAAATAAAAGGCCTGTTTCCTAGCCACATTTAATAATGAACATATACCAGTGGCGGAACTAGAAAAAATGGGCCACCCCGCAAAAAATTTTTTTGGGCCCCCCATATACAGTGTTTCTTCCAGACTTTTTTCTCCGGGGGGGCACTTGAAATCTTCGGGGGGGCGGTAAACTTTCTTCGGGGGGGCGGACACTGTTAAAAGTATATATTTTCTATATAAATTATATAAATTTCATTTTGTTCGGGGGGGCGGTAAAAAATTTTCGGGGGGGCTTCGCCCCCCCGGAGAGATGCCTGGAAGAAACTCTGCCCATATATGTATGTATATATATATATATATATATATATATATATATATATATATATATATATATATATATATATATATATATATATATATATATATATATATATATATATATATATATATATATATATATATATATATATATATATATATATATATATATATATATATATAAACACACAATACGAACATAGGATACTCATTTCTGGCCTGATCGGGTTTTGAAAAAAAAATTCAATTAAATCTAATCACAACAACATGTCATGTGTATCAGTGGCGGAACTAGAAAAAAAGCCCCCCCCCCTCCCGAAGAATTTTTTTGGGCCCCTATATATATATATATATATATATATATATATATATATATATATATATATATATATATATAGATATAGATATAGATATAGATATAGATATAGATATAGATATAGATATAGATATAGATATAGATATAGATATAGATATAGATATAGATATAGATATAGATATAGATATAGATATAGATATAGATATAGATATATTATATATATATATATATGTAACTGGGGTGGGCCTAACCACCAGTTACAAATGATAACGAACGAGAAGCCGCGACGCAGTATGAAATCTGACGCAACCATAACAGGTGGCTTATTGGATCGGTCTGATGACGATCTCAAAGCCAACGCGTGCTATTTTGGGAAACGGTACGAGAAGTTTCAGACGAGCTGTCAACTTTGATGGATGGGACGCAGATGTTTTAGTGAATCGGACGGTACGTCAGAAACTGCGACATTAGTATTCGGATACATCGATTACAAGTATCGATTACGGAAATGGAGACAAGTACGACTACGATTTCAAGGCATAAATAGGAGGGGACGGCAGAACTCGTCCTCTCTCTTCCCGTTTCGAGGCTCTTACCTCTTTCATCGCTCGCTTAGATCAGTCAGTCTGTGTGACTATGTCAAGTCGGTTATAGAACGGGTTAGCCGTATTGTGTTAAGAAGGATTATAGACATGTGGATTCAGTTATATAAAGCCTAGTGAAGGACTGTTAGGGGTCAGTTGATTCAGACTATTATTGAGAAGCATTCCTGTTGATTTATTGTGTTATTATGAAGCATTTCTTGATTCATGTAATAAAGGATCAATAGCGAACCTGCATCTTGAGTATCTATACTGTGGTCAATGTTGTCTAGAATGAGTGGTTAAACTCGTTAACACGTGGCACTACAGGCAATTAGGTCTCATTACATGTGGCGTTGCGAGCATGGTAACTGTTGGCTCGTTACAATTGGCGTTGTCGGCAGGATAAATGTTCGCTCGTCACAATTGGCGCTGCGATCAGGATGAATTCAACTAGACTTGCCGTTTAAGGCACCTATAGTCAACCTTGTGCATAACTGTGTTTAGTGTGTGTGTGAATTCGGACATTCAGGAACTGTGAAAATTGAGGAACGAGGAAAAATTTTTCATACACACACGGTAAGAAAGAACTCTTTTTTTTTAGTACTTAAGGAAGAAAATGTCTACTCTGGACGAGAAGCAGACCCATATAGTGGTCCTACCCAGAGAGTCCCATATTAACAAATTCTACGGGGACGGAGATCCAACTTTAACCAACAGGTTCAGTGAAGAGGTCAAAGCGGCCTGGGCCTCGAGACATATGTCACCAGAGGAAAGATTAAGACTGCTGATGGGCAGTATAGGTGAAACGGTTAGGGCAGAGGTTAAGTGCCACGATAGGACCGTCCAATCAGATCCAGATAAGGTGCTAGATCTGATTATGGAGACCTTTGGGGAGAGACGGTCGGGAGTGCAACTGCTATCGGGATTCGTGGGCTTAAAGCAGAGAATGGCGGAGAGTGTGATGGAGTACTCACACAGGATGAACAGGGCCTTTGATTTGGTAAAGGGCAAATCACCGGACATTGATGTACGCCTACTGAGGGACCATTTCATCGAGGGGCTAGCAACCCCGATCTTAAGGAGAGAGTTGAAGGAGGAGGTCCACAGAGACCAGCAGTTGACCTTCCTTCAGGTCAGGAACTCAGCGATCCGCAGGTCCGAGGATGAGGACCAATCGAACTGTTCGGTGGACAAAGTCTCTGTGCCTGAACAGAGACAATCCCCACCCACAGGGGCCGACACGATGGAGACCATGATGGCTCAACTGTTGGCCCACCTAGAGAAGGTTGACCAACGCTTGAAGTGGTTGGAAAGCAGGTCAACAGCTGAGAATCAGGAAAAGAACGGTACAAAACAGGGACGGGTTGGACGGCCGCGTCCTGCCAAGCCATCACTCCAATGGACGGCAGACGGTCGACCAATTTGTTTGTCTTGTTCACAACCCGGACATATGGCACGGTACTGCCAGGGAAACGGTCGTCCTCTGTAAGGCAGGGCCAGGCTACAGAGGGGCGAGGTTATGGCCCAAGAAGCAAAATGATGGGAGTCTGTCCTGAAATGGTGATTGCGATTGGGGACATCGCGGTGAAGGCAATTGTGGATACAGGCTCCCAGGTGACGACAATCACGGAAAATTTTTACACCAAATGGATGAAAGGAAAAGACCATAGGTTGAGGTCTGACACATGCATGCGCCTGACGGCAGCTAATGGACTAACCATTCCATACTGTGGTTATTTTCTGGCGGATGTCGTGGTGGCAGGACATAGGTTGAAGCAGGTTGGGGTGTTCGTTACGAAACACAACCTAGAGACAAAGGTGTCAAATATACCTTGCCTGTTGGGCATGAATATTCTTGGCCAGTTGCCAGAATTTCTTACAAATATTGTCGGATCGACCACACCAGGTCGGGGATCCAAGTTGGCCAGGTTTGCCAAGACCAGAGGAAGGATATCAATCCCGGCAAACACGGTCAAGGCAATCACATTACAAATTGGTGATAGAAGCGTGAATGGTGATGTGATGATAGAACCATGTGGCGCCGCACTGAGGGCAGGCGTCGTGTTACTGCGGACATACACATCAGCGGAAAATGGACTAGTTCAAGGATTAGTGGCAAATGTTTTGGATGAGGAAATTTTTATACCGCCTAATACTCTGGTAGGAGTACCACAGAACGTCGAGGTACAAAGGTCGGCACAGTGCATCGAACTGAGCAATACCAGCAGTAATGAAGTAACAATTAGGTCGGTCAATGTGACGGCCGAGGTGAAGAAAGAGGATGGCCGATCATATATATTCCCGGAAACTGAAGACCCAAAATTAAATGAATTACTGAATAAATACAGGGATGTATTTGCCTCGTATGAGGGTGATTTGGGGTACACGGAAGTAATCAAACACCAGATACCCTTACTACAAGACAAGCCGGTGGCGCAACCTTATCGAAGATTACCACCGAGTCACTACTCGGCGGTGAAGGCACACCTGAATGATCTACTAGAAAAGGGAATTATTACAACTAGTACAAGCCCGTATGCAGCACCGATTGTAGTGGTAAAAAAGAAGTCAGGGGAGATAAGACTGTGTTGTGATTACCGGAAATTGAACAATATCACGAGAAGGGATGCATTCCCCTTGCCTCGTATTGATGAATGTCTTGATGCGTTGGGGGGAGCAAGATTTTTTTCTACCTTGGATTTGGCCAGTGGCTACCACCAAGTGGCCATGCACCCCAACGATCAACATAAAACTGCATTTATTTCTCCACTGGGACTGTACGAGTGGACCCGTATGCCGTTTGGTCTAACTAATGCACCTGCTACATTCCAGCGAGTAATGCAGAGTGCTATGAGTGACTTTCTATTTCAAATAATGTTGGTGTATTTGGATGATATTCTAGTTTACTCAAAAACTTGGGAGGACCATCTAAAAAGATTAGAACAAGTGTTTCTCCGTCTTAGGGAGATAGGAGTAAAGCTGAACCCAGACAAATGCTGCTTTGGTTTGAAATCGGTACATTTTTTGGGTTACGTGATTTCGTCGGATGGCATCGCCACTGACCCAGATAAAATTGCAGCTGTTAAAGAATGGAAACAACCAACAACTACGGTAGAGGTCAGGTCATTCTTGGGCTTTGCTTCCTATTATAGAAAATTTGTGCCGGGTTTTGCAAAAATTGCCGCACCATTGCATGACTTGGTAAACAAAATGACAAAGAAACACGGTAAGGAGAAAAAGAAAGGTAAAACACAACTGATAGGTGAACTGTGGACTGATGAATGCCTGAACTCGTTTAAACTCTTGAAAAAGGCTTTGACAGAGGCACCGATATTGGGTTACGCGGACTTTGACAAACCATTTCGGTTAGAAATTGACGCCAGCTCTAAAGGCCTGGGAGCTGTGCTATCACAACAACAAAAGCAAGGTTTCAGGGTTATTGCGTATGCCAGTCGAGCTCTGAAGGAATCAGAGAAGAACATGACAAATTACAGCGCCATGAAACTAGAACTTTTGACATTAAAATGGGCTGTGACTGAAAAATTCAGGGACTATCTCTTAGGTGCTAAATGTGTGGTATACACTGACAATAACCCCTTGAGTCACCTAAAGACAGCAAAGCTAGGATCCATCGAACAGCGATGGGCAGCAGAATTGGCACTCTTTGACCTAGAGATAAAGTATCGCCCGGGGCGGTCCAATGGCAATGCGGACGCCTTATCAAGGAATCCTTACGAGAAACCGGGTGATGAGGAAGAAACGCTGACAGGAATATGTGAGGTCAGAGCGTCAACAGATATCCCTCATGGGGTACAAGTGATGCAGAACGGGCAGACCGGGGTGGAGCACATATCCACAGAGCCCGAACATATGGACAATAGTGATTTTAATTGCCTTAATCACCAAAAGATAAGAAATGCCCAGAGAACGGATAGTGGCTTACAACCGCTATTGAAATACGTCCAGGAACAAAAATTCCCAGGAAGAAGGGAAAGAGAACAATTTGGTCGAGAAACAAAGAAAATACTGAGTCAGTGGAACCGTCTCAGTATAAAGGATGGTGTTCTCATGCGGAGAATTCATGACCAAATTGATGGCACAATACACCAGGTGGTGGTGCCGGGACAATTACGAGAAGAAGTGCTAAGGTTGGCACATGACAGGGCAGGACACCAAGGTCAGGACAGGACGCACAAAATATTACGACGGAGGTGTTACTGGCCCAATATGGAAATGGAGGTCAAACGCCATTGTGAGGCTTGTGTGAGGTGTCAGCATGCGAAAATGCCAGTTGTCAAAATGAGACAGCCATCAGGACACCTACTGGCGACAAAACCACTAGAGATTGTGGCTATGGACTTTACGTCGTTGGAGCAATCATCGGATGGGACGGAACATGTGTTGGTAATGACTGATGTATTCACCAAATGGACTGTGGCGGTGCCCACACGAGATCAGACTGCCAAAACAGTGGCAAAGGTCTTATTAGAACATTGGTTCATCAAATATGGCATACCAAGACAATTACACTCTGACCAAGGAAGGGCTTTCGAGTCAGAAGTAATTAACCAACTGTGCAGCCACTACGGGATCAACAAATCTAGAACAACCACATTTAATCCGAAGGGAAACGGACAGTGTGAACGGGTCAACCGCAGCATGCATGATTTGCTGCGTACGCTAGAACCTGAACAGAAAAAACGTTGGCCTGATTTTCTCCCAGAGTTGGTATATCTATACAACTGCACACCCCATGCCACAACCGGCTTTACGCCATACATGTTGCTGTTCGGACGAGAGGCTCGACTCCCTCTTGATTTGTCCCTAGGAAAAAGGGAGAGTATGACTGGCTCATACACCGCACTGGAATATGTGAATGAACATATGAGAAGAATTAGAGAAATGTACAGGGTAGTACAGGAAAGACTAGAACATGAATCTCGGCGAAGGGAACCGCCGATACAGACGAAGGACCCGCCACTCAAACTGAATGACAGGGTATTACTGCGTAGCCACCCGTTAGGCAGAAACAAAATCCACGATCTCTGGGGACAGGAGATATGGCAAGTCGTGGAGATGCCTAAAGCAGCAGGTGGCCCCTTTAAGATAAGACCCATCGATCACGCCAAACCGGATCGGTGGGCGAATATTGCTCAATTAAAGAAATATTGGAATAGGCAAGAAGAGCAGTTACACACAGAGAAACCCAAGACAATTAGGGAACCGGAAGTTATAACGGAAAGTCACATACCCATTCCGGAACCATATCACCATCAACAGAACAACCGCGATACGCAAGGGGAGGATACCGGCAACAATGAGGATCCCGGTCCCTCCAGAAGCAGAGAGACAGTAGACCATCAGATAAGTGGTCCGCGGAGAAGTTTAAGGAACAGAAGGAATACGAAATTTTTTGTCAGCAACCATCAATTCTTTCATGGTCGCGCTGGTATGAAAACAGACTGTTCAAAGAGCTATAGAAGTGAACTGGTGAAGGCACCAAATGGAAAGGGTGGATGTGAATTCTAGAACTGTTTTGTGTCTCAGGAAGATGATGTAGACACAGTTGATATGTGAAATAGGTATAACTGTCAATCGTATACGAATGGAACGTCGTGGACAGTGAGTGGAACAATAAATTTTTTTTTACGATGATGCGATGGACATTTAGGAAGTGCACCTGCCAGGCGTTGTTTGTGGTTGAAAACACACAAAAAAAGCAGGGGTGGATGTAACTGGGGTGGGCCTAACCACCAGTTACAAATGATAACGAACGAGAAGCCGCGACGCAGTATGAAATCTGACGCAACCATAACAGGTGGCTTATTGGATCGGTCTGATGACGATCTCAAAGCCAACGCGTGCTATTTTGGGAAACGGTACGAGAAGTTTCAGACGAGCTGTCAACTTTGATGGATGGGACGCAGATGTTTTAGTGAATCGGACGGTACGTCAGAAACTGCGACATTAGTATTCGGATACATCGATTACAAGTATCGATTACGGAAATGGAGACAAGTACGACTACGATTTCAAGGCATAAATAGGAGGGGACGGCAGAACTCGTCCTCTCTCTTCCCGTTTCGAGGCTCTTACCTCTTTCATCGCTCGCTTAGATCAGTCAGTCTGTGTGACTATGTCAAGTCGGTTATAGAACGGGTTAGCCGTATTGTGTTAAGAAGGATTATAGACATGTGGATTCAGTTATATAAAGCCTAGTGAAGGACTGTTAGGGGTCAGTTGATTCAGACTATTATTGAGAAGCATTCCTGTTGATTTATTGTGTTATTATGAAGCATTTCTTGATTCATGTAATAAAGGATCAATAGCGAACCTGCATCTTGAGTATCTATACTGTGGTCAATGTTGTCTAGAATGAGTGGTTAAACTCGTTAACACGTGGCACTACAGGCAATTAGGTCTCATTACATGTGGCGTTGCGAGCATGGTAACTGTTGGCTCGTTACAATTGGCGTTGTCGGCAGGATAAATGTTCGCTCGTCACATATATATATATATATATATATATATATATATATATATATATATATATATATATATATATATATATATATATATATAAAACAAGGTTCGCTCTCAATTTAAAAAAAATTCCATCTGGTACACGAATAAATCAGAGGTTTTCCAACACACGAGCTGGCCCCTTTCTAAATCTAGTCCAACACACTAAACTGAGGCTTTCATCAAAACGTTACTAACCGTGTGCCCTGTTTTCCAGAAGTTGAATTAAATGTTAACAATGTCGGCAGTTCATTTCTTGGATCTTAATGCGCGGGTTTGTCCACACTACCAACTAGACACGCCAAGGCATGCTGTAAATCCCTCGGCGACGGCCCAGGTGTCAAGGGAGTCACGGGGCTCTTGGAGCTACCGGTTACATTACTGCACGGGTGATGGGTGTGACACATTGTTTCTTCCGGCAGAGCTCCCCCCCCCTCCCCTCCCCCGAAAACAGTCTACCCTGGAAGAAACATTGGTGCGACACCTAATTAGATTTAGTCATCGAGTGTAGTAGCGAGACTTATTCCTAGTGTTGTGGGAACTTTTAAACGACTGTCTGTGGGGGCCAACTTGCTCATATGTGATGCGCTCAGAATGACACTGACGCCAGTTGTATTCAAGTAGTAACCTCATCCGCTTATGCAGGATCACGGGGCGCTAAATCACATATTTCCGTTAGGAGTCCCCACTCAAATATGTACAAATGTTAGGCCTATGACAGAGACCTTTGCGGGGCTGTACTCAACAGCTTCCCAAGTTTTCATGGCGATTGGGTGAATGATGCAGTAATGCATAATAATAATAGAGAGAAAAATGTTTTTCACATGTACAACTGTATGTGGCCAGGTCACGCGTTGGATAACCTTCTGATTTAGGGGAGGGGGGGATTAACAAAAAGCCTGACCCTCACACACCCCCACCTCAATGACTATTAATAATGTTCAATTAATTCTAAACGTTCTAATTAATTTCTAAATAATTATATAAAAAATAATCTTACCTGCCCTGTTTTGTGAATTAGATGTGCCTAATACTATGAAAGTAAATTAATATGTGTTGACTAGATCTAGTGCTGTCTAGTGTCTGACAAAATGTGCTGAAGTGGTGAATCGTACGGTTAGGAAGTAGTTCATAAACGATACATTTATCTCCTCGATACTTGTGAGGTTGAGAAAGAGGGATGGGATAGGGGTCGGCTCGGGAAAAAACTTGAAAGGGACAACAAAACGCCTTGATCTATGTATGTCAGCATCGCCCTTTGTAAAACTTACTCAGGGGAGATAATTTGAAGTATAGGCCTTAAAAGTTTACTATATTTCTTGTAAAATCAAAAACAAGTAAACGTATATAAAACTGAAGTTTCTAGTATTATATAATTTTTTTAAAATTATTTGTACGATACAAGATAGTACAGGATACAAATTCAACCACTATCACAAACACATATTAACATTGAAAAATGTACAATGGATTTCGGGTCCCCTACCAATGCCGCAAATATTGAAAGTATTGCAAGCCCACTTCATATGTAGCGGCTTTTCGTGCTATGGACTTTGTTGTTTTTTTAAAAAGAATTTTGCCGGCGACAGCGTGTGTTTGATTGTAGGGAAATAGAACTCGGCCTTGACGATGGTTAAAAAATACAACTATAAATAACTGTTTTAAATATGTAAAGAATTTGTCGACAATTTTTTAACCCCCTTTTTGGTCCCCATCCGCCACAGTATTCTTTGGAGGATCGGTCAAACAGTTACGTGTCCTCTATTTAGCTATCAAAGGGAGGGGGGGGGGGGGGGGGGGCAACGAGTCAAAGAAGTCATTCAAAATTTGAAGAGTTGCCTATATTTTACACTGTAGTTTGTGTAATGGATTTTATCTTTTACGGAAGAGCGTGGTATAGTGACTGTAAAATAAAGATAATCGTACCGCAGCTACAGTGTTTTTCTTTTACAAACCAAATATTAAGGCAAAAATTAAATTCAAAATTTAAAAAAAAAAAAATTTGGTCAGCCGTGGGCCCCTAAACGGCCTCCCCCCCCCCCCCGCGCATTGCGGGGTCTGGCGGGACTGTAGTTCCGCCCCTGTTCATCAGGTAAATGAACAACTACTGACTAGTGTCTTTAACAAAATGTGCAGAAGTGGTCAGTTTACAATTCATAGACGGTTCGTTAATCTATGCATTACATCTTATTGTAAGAGTAAGGGTGTGGTGAGGGGTAGAAGTGAGGGGTAGGGGGAGGGGGGGGGAGAGTTGGGAAGGGAAGGGGACAAGAAAGCGCCGATAAACATCTACATCAATAGTGCCGACTTTTTCCGATCGTCTAGAAGACCAGGATAGTCGCCTCGCCGCAACATTTCCCCAGCCCGATTTCAAAGCGTACCGGCACAGTCAAATTTCAGATGCTTCGTCTTTGAAGTTGTCTATATGTCTGGCGGTCTCTCGAGCTATAGTCAGTGCATTTTTCTCAAAGACGTTTGCCGACTATCGTGTTTGTTTGTAACTGTAGAAGAAAGATAACTCGACCTCCACCTAATTTTTTTTTTTTTTTAAATAATTTAGCCAGGATTTTTGGGCCCCCAATTGGTCTGGGCCCCCCCCCGCATTGCGGGGTCTGGCGGCACTGTAGTTCCGCCCCTGACATATACACTATTTAAAAAAAAAACAATGTAAAAAATTTTTTTAAGGGGAGGTAAGATAAAATATGACGTTATGTGGGTGGTGGTTAAGCTTTTTTGGGTGACGGGGAGCAGAGTTTCTTCCAGGCATATAGAATATATATACTTATAACACTGTCAGCCCCCCCCCCCCCCCCCCCCCGAAAATTTCAGGCCCCCCCCCCCACCCCGGAGAAAACAGTCGGGTAGAAACTGATGGGGAAGGAGTTGGGAAAGGGTCAAATTATATTTAACAGCGTGTCTTTCCTTACGGTTGGCTTTTAACTTATCTGCTGAACCCTTCAGCATAACGGGTTAAATAATGACGTTGTGTATTTTGAAATTATATATTTGTTGAGAGCATTTTTAATAGACCTATATATCTATGGACCTCCACAATAATAATACGTTGTAAATAGACGAAGGGGGGGGGGGGCGGACGTCATAAGTTGATGACTCACACGTAAGAAATAGAGACAATATACACCCTAAATAGTCTTTACAGCCGTGTATTTTCTAATTCTTGTATTATCCCAACAAACACGTCTCCCATTCAACAACCAAGATCAAAATAAACAGTCTCTATATTTTCAAAATTTTCACCCATTACCATAACAGATTACGATAACACCCCCCCCCCCCCCACACACACACTTATCTCTTTCACGTTAGTGCTACATCAGCCAGTCTCACCCCCACCCCCCTCCTCCCAACAACAGTCACACGTAGCACAGTGCTCTGTGTTTTAGAGAATTACCTGCTCTTTGGCACTGCATGCCGTTCTTCTCATGGTTCGTACAGGTACGAGAGACTGGTACGTTTATTTTATCTTATGTCCAACTAGTTCAATCTTGTTACTTTTGTAACGAAAAAAATGTATTTATTTCTGCTCAAACTTATAAAACAAAAAGACAATTTCATTATATAAGATAGGTCTATTATGTGGCAAAGCATCATGAATCGTATCATTTGACATTTTGTTTTGTAGTCTCGACCTTTAACCTCAGTCAAGTTTTTAAGATTATGCGAACATTTCAGAAAATGTGTCTGAACTAGATCTGAGCCAAGGTACACATTTTAGCCTACACATTAGAGTGATCATGCATTTATTACATAATCTGTTAGGGACAAACATACATATGCAGCTTATACATATATATATATATATATATATATATATATATATATATATATATATATATATATATATATATATATATATATATATAGGCATATATATTATATATATATATATATATATATATATATATATATATATATATATATATATATATATATATATATATATATATATATATATATATATATATATATATATAGGCATATATATATATATATATATATATATATATATATACATATATATATATATATATATATATATATATATATATATATATATATATATATATATATATATATATATATATATATATATATATATATATATATATATATATATATATATATATATATATATATATATATGTATATGCATATTAAATTGGTAGTGCTGATGTTTTCATTAGTAAAATTACTGTAGCCGACTATCCTAACAACCACTTATTAGAAAAGTATTTGCCCTTCCTTGATAGAAATAGCTACTTTAAAGGAAATATTGATCAGAACAGTTTTTCTACTTTTATTTTCAGACCACACCGTGAAAAATGAGTTTTGAAGGTAGAAATTCTAAACTCTACACTCAAAATCATCTTAGTCAAGAAAAATGGAACAAGGTCAGTTTTTCATTTAAGTATTTCTTTATTATAATTATAAGAAACACAGATTATTAATTAATTAAACTACAACTATGTACACAGATTATATCACATAATTTATGCTAGATAAAAATTACTACAATTCAAGTTAACAAATATAGGTCTCTCTATTGTAGAGGGATATTAATCCACCTGGCTGATTTATAATAAATTTATCATTTTTTCCTTTTTATGCCCAAGACACAATCATGGGGCCACCAATAACTGATTCAGCCATCTTTAAAAAAAATTCATGCAATTATGTACTCAATAATGGGATTTCAGATTTACTAGTATTAGTAAAAACCTTGAATCATTGATGCCTGAATCTACTTCCTCTTGACCTAATATATCTTGGTCACCACCTTAACATACCCTACCCTGTTCTCAACACACTCAACTAAGCATAAAAAAATTTACATTCATTTTTATTTCAAAAACTATTTAGCTACTATTAATAATAAAAGTTTTACATTTAGTAAATGATAAATATGTTTTGGTTTTAAAAATTAAATGTTTTAATTTGCTAGAGTATATTTCACTAGATCTAAATCCTATAAAAGCTGGAATTAAAAACTATCAATTAGCTGGAACAATGCAATTTCAAATCCTTTAATTAGCTTTATTTAAATGTTTGAATTAGCTGTAATTATATGTTTTATATTGTAATTATATGTTTTAATTAGCTGTAGTTAAATGTTTTAATTAGCTTTAATTAAATGTTTTAATTAGCAGTAATTAAATGTTCTAATTAGCTGTAATAACATGTTTTAATTAGCTGTAATTAAATCTTTTAATAAGCTGTAATTTAATGTTTTAATTAGCTGTAATTAAATATCTTAATAAGCTGTAATTAAATCTTTTAATAAGCTGTAATTTAATGTTTTAATTAGCTGTAATTAAATCCTTTAATAAGCTTTAATTAAATGTTTCTAATTAGCTGGAACAAGTACTGAAGCCACTCAGCCTGACTGATGAGATTCTAGAAAAACTTATGAATGAATTCAAAGAACAAATGCATCTAGCCAACAGCCAAGATGAAAACATTAGAAAAAAATCTGATCTTTTAATGATGAACACATTTATCAGAATTTTACTTGATGGGACAGGTAGTTTTGTTTCATTTATTTGTGCCAGTAATACATTTGTATAATTTCTTGTATAAGGCATTAAAACATATCTTGTAAATTTTATGACAAGAGCTTTCAGATGATGAATTAAATTGAATCAGTTCAACTTACTGTTACTATTTCCTTTACTCATATATCAAGCATTAAAGTTTTGAATTGGTATTTGAAATGGCATACATATTTTTAAACATTAACAATAACATTTTAAATATATTTCTAATCATTTATTTTTAAAAAATATGCGTTAAATTTGTCAAATATTTTGCCCAGAGCAGGGAGACTACCTGGGTCTAGATCTAGGAGGTACCAACTTCCGTGTGGTTCTAGTCAGATTTAAAGATGGAGTTGCAGACACAACAACACAGTACTACGAACTGACTGATGAAACTCTGAGTGGACCTTCTGCTGGGGTTAGTGGACTTTAATGGAGTTGTCTCATTGTATCTGTTACTTTTTCCTTAATTTATAAATTAATATTTAGATTCTAAAATAAATCAAATTATGAGGGTTGTATAGATTTATAAATTAAAATGCAATTCAAAATTTAGATGGTTGTTTATTTTTAAAAAATGTCTTTATACTATGATCTTACACTTTGTTATAATATAACCCCCCTCCTTCCCCACACACACACTACCTAAAATAACTTTACCTATAACATTGTACACGGGATTGTGTGGTCGATTAGGAGAGCATTCGACTGGTAACCCAAAAGTTTTGAGTTCAGATCCCGTGTTTGCATCTATAAGACATCCCTCAGTCCACCCAGCTCTGATGGGTACCTGACTAGGTGGAAGTAAATGCAGCTGGGCATAGTACAGACTATACAATCCCTTTATATACCCAGTCACTAAAACAGAAGAGCTCTACTTCCTCTGCCTCATGGACCATAACGTTTAAAGGGCACTTTATTTTATTACTTTATGTAATACACTTTGTTGTTAAAAAATTATTTACAGAAATAAGTAAATATTAGCAGCAACTTTTCTCACTTCTGTAAATAATTTAATTCCTGTCAAATATTTTTTAGAACTGAGCTGTTAAGCTATTGTTGTTGGCACATTGTTCATTGACAGACAACACAGCACAGTGTTCATTGATTGAAATTACTGAGTTCCCATAACTCAAGCCTGTGAAGAAAATTAGGGGAGGTAACCAATATTATTATTTCTAACATTAGGTGTTTGATTTTATTGCTGAAAGTCTTCAAGATTTTCTAACAAAACAAGGGCTGGCAAATTCAGAGAAAAAAATTCCATTGGGTAAAATTTTTGTTTTATTATTGTTTGTCATTAATAATTATTTATTTTCCTCTTTCAATGAAGTAGTAACCTAATGTTTTTTTGTTCTAAAACTTACCTATTTATCTTTCATCGATTTTCTTAAACCTAATGAGATTCTTATATAGGCTTTTATCTTTCAGATTAATTTAGCAGCCTCTAATGCTTTTGACCAGGGGTCGGCAACCTTTTCAGACAGAAGAGCCAAAAGTTACAATTTACAACATTTCCAAGCTTTTAAAGAGCCACTAACATTTTTATTTTAATATTATGATCTTTGATTAGGATTACGTATATATATATATATATATATATATATATATATATATATATATATATATATCAATGTATGTAGTATGTAAGTGTGTGTGTGTTTGTGTCTGTCTTTTATTCATTACTATACCTTTCATCATCCGATCGCCATGAAACTTTAGGAAGCTGTTGAGAATACTCATGGGGAGATATTTGCGAAAACAAAATGTCAAATTTGCAAATAGAATAGCGAGTGTTTAATTTTTATATTTATTATTATATCGTTCATTACCGAGTGATGCAGACTAATATTTTTATGAGTTTCAAGAATAAAATAAAATAATTATTAATATTTGTGCATGGAGCTGAAGAGCCGCACCTCGACATCAAAAGAGCTCGCGAGCCGCAGGTTGCCGACCCCTGCTTTTGACCATACATTCCTTTTATGTGTTTAAAAAAAAAGCTAAATTTAGTTGACATTTATTGTTTATGTTACTTTTTGAGAAAGGATTATCTAAGTTTTGATTTATTAACACCTGATACTTATCCTCCATTTATCTTCTTGTCTGTTTCAGGGTTCACATTTTCAATGCCTACACGGCAACTGGCATTAAACAAAAGCATCCTGCTGAAGTGGAGTAAAACGTTCAAATGTCCAGATGGTGTTGGGGAGGATCCAGTGGCCATGCTGGAGGCTGCCATCCAAAGAAAAGCCAAGGTCACACTTATGACTGTATATTTATAAAATAATGATAATTAAATTATCCTGTATAATAATTAATAATTATAAGTATTTCCTATATTTACAAAATGAGACAGTGTGGCCTAGCCGTAGAGCACTCGACTGCTAACTGATAAGTCTCACGTTTGAATCCAATTTCAAGTCAGTAAAACGTCCCTGAGTCCACCCAGCTCTGATGGGTACCTAACATACAGTAGGGAAAGTACAGGCAGCTGGGCATAGTGCTGAGCACACTATACCTACATATGCCGAGGTCACAGCAACAGGTAAACTCTACTTCATTTGCCCTATGGACCGGCAGGCTTAAAAATATCTAAACTATCCCCTATAATAGCTATCCACTATATAGTAAATTTTCACCAATATTATTTTCATTCAGCACAATAAAATATTAAACTGAAATATGTAATTTGATGATCTATTTCCAGTTATACATCTATTTTCTGTCCAACTAAGTATGATTAATATAATAAACTTTTTTTTGCTAAAAATCCTCAGGGGCATAATACAAAAACAATGTTGATTTTTTAAAATTTATTTTTCACGTTTACAAAACACACAAAAAAAACCCAGTTACTTCCCATGGTACACTAAATACATCTGATTTGAAACAACAAAAAAAAAACCAGTTACTTCCAATGTTACACTAAATACATCTGATTTGAAACAACAACAAAAAAAACCAGTTACTTCCCTTGGTACACTAAATACATCTGATTTGAAACAACAACAAAAAAACCCAGTTACTTCCCATGGTACACTAAATACATCTGATTTGAAACAACAACAAAAAAAACCAGTTACTTCCCATGGTACACTAAATACATCTGATTTGAAACAACAACAAAAAAAAACCAGTTACTTCCCATGGTACACTAAATACATTTGATTTGAAACAACAAAAAAAAAAAAAAAACCAGTTACTTCCCATGGTACACTAAATACATCTGATTTGAAACAACAACAAAAAAAAACAGTTACTTCCCATGGTACACTAAATACATCTGATTTGAAACAACAACAAAAAAAAAACAGTTACTTCCCTTGGTAGACTAAATACATCTGGTTTGAAACAACAACAAAAAAAACCAGTTACTTCCCATGGTACACTAAATACATCTGATTTGAAACAACAACAAAAAAAAACAGTTACTTCCCATGGTACACTAAATACATCTGATTTGAAACAACAAAAAAAAAAAAACCAGTTACTTCCCATGGTACACTAAACTATCAGATTTAAAGTTGTGCTGCTCATTTAGCTTGTCTTTTAGTGATTGCCAACCAGAAATGCCTCCAGTAGATTATAGGGAACTGGGCTTGAACTAAACTGTGATGTGCTATGTGTAAAAGATGGATCTAAATTTATTTTTAAAAAGCCAAAGTCGCTCTTTTTTCCTTAATTCATAAACATAAACTGTCAATAATTTCATCCCTAACAAAGTCTATTTTGTTGTCATTCATAATATGTAATTTATAACAGTTTACTGTTTATTGTTGATTTAAAACATTCATATGTATGACTTGTAAAGATTTGTGGTTTTACAGGGTCTTCCTGTGAAGATTGTGGTTGTCATGAATGATGCTGTGAGTACTCTAATGGCTGGAAACTACCTGGATAAAAAATGCAGAGTTGGGCTGATTCTTGGTGAGTAAATTTTTTTGAGCATGAGGTCAGCAATTTGTGGCTTATATGAGCTGCATGTAGCTCTTTTAATAACCTGCTGCTATTTGTTTTATTGTTTTAAAAAACTTGATAACTTAATATAAAGGAAACAAATCCTACTTCTTGTTTTCAATGTATTGCTTTGCTCTAATCTTTAAAACTATAATATAACTTTGTGTAAGCATACATTAATATTTGTAATAGAAAAAAAAACTACACAATTGGTCATTGAATGCCCTTTTTATTTATTTTTTAAGCTGTAATCTATGTATTATATTCAGTATGGAAAGGCTTTTTCCATCAAAGCAGTTAATGTAGCTGCTTTGGTTATGATGATGTGTGTGGTTGCTATGTGATAAGGGGGGGATTACTTTCAAAAACTGTTTTTTTGTTGTTGTTGTTCTACGCTGCTGTTCCTTGTTATGCTTGTTATTACAAATAAATAGCATTCATATTTTCGTATAAGTAAAAAAAAAATGGCCTCTTCTGACCTGGCTGTCATTCGGGCAGATGAATTAGAGTTTATTTGTTTCTGTGACCTGGACTCAATGAAGGGAAAGTAGGGTCAGTTCTATGCCTAGCTGCCTTTGGTATTTTTAACTTGAGTCAGGTACCCATTAGAGATGGGTGGATTAAGGGACATCCTATAAGACTCGAACTAGTGACTATGGTTTAGCAATCAGGTCCTCTAATGCCTGCCCATGCTGGCCAATTCTTTAATGCATTAGTTTATCTTCTTGCTGTCATCGTTTGGTCCCCAGGTACTGGATCTAATGCAGCTTTTGTAGAAAACATTTCAGACATTGAAAAATGGACAGGAGACTATGAGGACCCTAAACATGTAAGAATATTTTAGATTTTAATTTTATGGATTATAGAAGTTTGGTAAATAAAACTTATGATAACATTTAATTTTGTTAACTATAGTTGAAGTGAGATGGTGCAGTCTAGCAATAGAGAGCTAGACTGCTAACCTGAAAACTCATGTTGAAATCTGGGTTCAAGTCAGTAGAACTTCCCTGAGTCCACCCAGCTATAATGGGTAACTGACCACACTATACCTTCAAATGATGAGGACTCTGAAACTCTACTTCATCTGCATCATATCTCTTGGGCACGAATGATAAAAAAATAATGAGCTGTAGTCGAAGCAGTTTCTCAAACAACATAAAAGTTTGAGAATGTAAACTAAATGGTTAATCTCTTTGGTACAAAGTTTGGTACTAACATGTTTGGTACAAAATTTGGTACTAACATGTTTGAAACTAGCAATTTCTTGCACGAAACAACTTCCTATCATTACATATACAGCCATGTATTTTACATAATTTTGATGAAATGAGTAAACTGCAGGAGTCCTAGATCTAGCTCCAATTGCTCAAATCCTAAGTTATGTTTTTTACTACCCAGACCAGCGATTACAAAAAAATAGTGCTTATTAGTAAGAATCATTAACCTTGTAAATTAATTAAAAGTTAAATAACGGAAATTTCAGGTGATAATTAGCACAGAGCTGGCAGGAACAGGAGACAGTGGATGTATGGATTTCTACAGAAGTGAATACGAGAAAGAAATCGACAAATTCTCTAATTACCCAGGATCAAACACGTTAGTTGTGATATTTATATTGTTTACTTAATTAAAATACCATAAATAGTTTTATTAATCAGAATATCTTAACTAATTTTATTCTTTAAAATATATATTATAAATTAGAACATTATTCCTTATTTTATTAGTTAGAACATCATAATGTATTTAATTAATAAATAAACATACCTTATTTTATTTTATTTATTAGAAATTATACCTTATTTTATTTAGTTATTTTATTCGTTAAATTATCATATTTTATTAATTAGAAAATTATAATTAATTTTATCAATTATACTATCATACATCATATAATCAATCAATAAACATACCTTTTTTTATTTAGTATAAAATAATTTTATTTATATTAATAAGAATATAACAATCATACACTGTTTAATTAATAGTAGTTTTGTGTTTTCTAAATGATTTTAAGTAATGGTAATCAGATTTAAAATATTTTCTCTAAATGTTTCAGGTTTAGTAAATCTTTTACAGGCTTGTACCTGGGTGAGTTTGTGCGTCTGGTTTTGGTCAGGCTGATCAAAGATGGGACACTTTTCAATGGCCAGGGAGGGAAGTTGGTGGATGGGAGATGGGAGTTTACAACCTCCCATGTTACATCTGTGGAGAGGTAACTCCTGCTGGGTTACGTGGGAATCGTGGGATATAAATTCTTTTCGAAGTTTTTTAGTTATTTGACGTTAATGCAGTTCTCTACTTTATGACATCACACTATTTATGTTCTTAAAAATGCAAGAAAAAAATAGCCTAATACAATATTTCGTGAAAATATTCATTGTAAGAAACTGTTAGAGAAACCACCTGATTCAAATCTACCTGACACCTTATCAATTTAACTATGCTAAAAATTGTTACTTTTA